>NW_017306207.1:600000-821743 GCF_001642055.1 Alternaria alternata
CAAACAGGGTTATCAGACACTGCGACTTGGGTACAACGCTGTCACTCAGTGCTTACCAAAACGAAAAAGGTCGAGACGCAAGACAAGATCGAAATAAAGCCAAAAGCAGGAGCGACGGATCTGCAGGACGAGGAAGTCGCTGGCTTCGCATCAGCATCTAATGCCCCTGGAGCTGAAGCTGGAGATGGCGCACAAGTCAGTCAGGAACTACTAAAATGGCAAGTCCGTACTTTCGGTATGGATTGCTTGAGCGAGCTTGTGGCAATGGTGAGCAAAGAGGCTACATTCCGGGAGGAATCGCCTTGCGTTATGGCATTGCAGCAGAGGATCGCTGATGTCGTGCGTATCGCTTTCTCTGCATCTACAGCCGGTGTGGTGCAGCTGAGGATCCGCGGTCTGAAGATTATCGATCAAGTGCTCAAGCTATTTGGCAAAACACCTGACCCCGATTTCGCTGAAGTCACTCTGCTTGAGCAGTACCAGGCTCAAATTGGTTCAGCTCTCACGCCAGCCTTCGCAGCAGACTCATCGCCCGAACTCGCAGCTGAAGCTGTTAACGTTTGCGCTACGTTCATCGCCACCGGTATCGTGACCGATGTAGATCGAATGGGTCGTATCCTCAAGCTGCTCGTCTCAGCGCTCGAGAACTTCTCTAGCGAATCAGAAACTGCAGCCATCGGCGATCTCAAGGGACTCAGCTCCAATGCACAAGTCATGGTTAAGATGGCGGTCTTCTCCGCCTGGGCTGAGCTACAGATTGCGAGCGCTGAGCAGAGCTATTTGGTGGATGTATTGAAGCCACATATTGCGAAACTAACTCCTCTCTGGCTGGCATCGCTACGAGAGTATGCCCGTCTGAGGTTCGAGCCTGACATTTCCTCTTCCATGGGCTCGGCCTCTCTGTCTGGAAGTCTCGACACGATCTATGCAGCGCTTAATCGCGAGACACTATTGAAGGTACACTTAGCCGTTGACGATGTCCAACACGTGCTAATATACTGCAGTTTTACCAAGATACCTGGCTAAACCTGGTAGACGCCATCGCCAGCCTTATCGACGAAGACAGCGAGTTTGTCTTCGACGCCTTAGATGGCAAAACCGAACTGTCCGAAGCTGCGCCTAATGGAAAGTCTGGTCACATCAATTACCGCGACGAGCCCGTCGCCTTCTTTTTTGTGCTCTTTGGACTCGCCTTTGAAGCATTAGCGGGTCGTCCAGGTGACCTGCAGGCTTCCAAGGAGCAAATATTGGAGATTCTCCAGGCACTGAAGAAAATCCTACGACCATCAGTATCCGGTCATGCAATCTACCGGGAAGTTGTCTTCTCGGAAACTATGGATATGCTCGATCGCTTGGTGCTCACTGAGGGTTTGACAGTTCAGACGGTCATTGTTGAGATTACACGGAATCTGTGCCTTGGCCATCCATCTGCGCGGAGAGACCAGGGAGCTGCCGCTGCTGATGAGCATCTTTCTGAAGATATCGATCAGCTGTTCGAATTGACCAAGATTATGGTACTGGTACTGTCCGGACTAGTACCTGGGTTAGAAGATAGCAAAGCAAAAGCACGCCACGAGATGAATGAGGAGGCAGTCGCTCTGCTGACAACTGCCCTATCCGCGCTCGTGGACGCCGCGCAAGTTTTCCCGTCGATCATCAAAGCCGACCTCCACGCTTGCATCCTTCACATCTTTGCAACTATACTAAGCACCGGAGCATGTCAAACAACAGTCATTCCGCAAGCACTCCCGATTTTCAAGCGCTTCATCATCAGCCTTGCGCCACATGCCGAAGGTACGGACGATACTAGCAAGCAACTTCGTGCAACATTAGCGCGCTTCCTTGCAATTTTGAGATACGCGCAACAACGCGAGTTTGATGCCGCCCTTGCATGCGAGAAGAATACGATTCTTGCGACTACAATCTTACTGAGCTCTGTAGCCTCTGCGTTTTCGCCCGACGACCCACTTGTCAAGCGTTTCATTGATGACCTATTCGACTGTCTCGGCACCGTAACAACAAGCAAGGTAGCAGCAGGTTGCTGTCGCTCACTCCTCCTCCTACCCAAGAAGGGTGCTCTCGAGACAAGCATCGCAAAGCTTATACTTCCACCAGCCCTTTCGTTCCTCGCATCAGCCTCTGATGTTGAGGGCCTCGACGATTCACGTACAACTCTCGCACAGACTCTTGTCACATTCATCTCCACATTGCCCCAACCATCACAGCGACAGACTGCAACTAAGATTATAATACCTGCTTTGCTAGCACGAGCGCGGAAGGAGCCCAAGGCTAGCCAGGAAACTGCGGCGCGGTTGCTGGAAATCGCTAGTGCGGATCAACAAGCATTCAGGGGTGTGGTGACTGGATTAGACACCGAGCAGAGGAGTTTCATGGAAAGTGTATTGAAGAGTGGGCAAGGGCCGAGAAGGCAGGAGGCGAGTAGGGAGGATGATGGCATGCCGAAGATTGCGCTCAAGATGGACTTTGGCTCGTAATTCGGGGCTGACCTTGTACGATGACAACAACTTTACGGATGAACCGCATTTTTACGGGGTATTCTTTCTTCGATGACTGCTCAACTGTTCTGATCTGGAAGCTCAGCTTACCACATGTCAGCAAGGGATGTGCGCTGGACGCATGCATGCAGGGACTTGAACGAAGGACACGGGCCCACCATTGGCGTAGCCTGTATTGTATGTAACTAACTATTGGCTGTTGCTGACGGCTATCGACTTTTGTGCGCAGCTGCATTCACAGGGCTGGACACAAAGTCGAGGTTGAGCACATTAGAGCTAATTCTTGGTACCCGGGCGTTCTCGCTAGACGCAATTGAGCAAGTTGCAGACCAGACAGCATACGAACCACACGGCGACGGTATACCTTAACCTTGCAACAGTCGTCGGTGTTGAATCTTGCCCGGCGTGTTCCCGCTGATAGGTGCTTTAGGGGGTGGGAGGAAGCAGGTGCTATTGACAGAACGTACCGACCCGACGGGAGAGGCTTACCACACGTACGCGTGGGAAGCTACAAGAATAAGAAAACGTGCTTTCTTCATCCCTCTGCCAAGCTGGTGACCCATTTTTCATGTGATTTGCATGTTACGACGTAGCCCGTGGAGAAGGTATGAGCAAGAAAACGCCACGCCTACGATGCACGTCTGATCCTGCCAGTCGGTGCCATTGCCTCTTCGAGTCTTACTCGCCACAAAATGGGACGAAAGGCTTGAAGGTCTCTTGAAATTCTTATCGGCTTACATTGGTCTCGATCTTGTCAAAAACGTTCTCAGTTCTTTATCTTTTGGTGCAGTCGCGGCTTTGAGGCTCTGCATGTTGCTTCCGTTACAAGTCTTTTCGCTCTCTTCCCAGTCTGAACCCTCTTCACCTTCAATCTCCAGTGAAACGACATCCGCAAACTGTAGACCTATTGCTCAGGTTACGCGACGAGCCATGCTAAACGATCCCGAAGTCGAGCACAAGGCTGCTCTTAGCCAAGTACATGATGGCTCTCACGGAAGCCTTCAAGGCTCAGAGAAAGATGCAGACCATGTCGGCACCGCAGATGGAAACAACACTGTCGACGCCAACTACCAGGCTGGTGTACAAGCCGTCGAAGCCGTGACCCTCTCCTGGACAACCGCATCTTTGATCACGGCCTATATTCTCATCTGGCTTGTCTACTTTATCCAAGGCCTCGTAGCAGGAGTTAGCGGCGCCTTGATCCCCTACGTCACCTCCTCCTTCGCCTTCCACTCTCTCACGCCTACAACCAGTGTTCTAAGCTCTGTCATTGGAGGCGTAACAAATCTCAGTATAGCCAAGACACTGGATGTTTTCGGTCGCCCACAGGGGTTCCTTCTTTGCGCTGTACTCGCCACTGCTGGACTTATCATGTCAGCTGCCTGTAACAACGTGGAAGCATACGCTGCGTCGCAGGTTTTCTACACCGTCGGTATCAATGGAGTTGGATACAGTCTGAGCGTGTTCATCGCGGATACAACTTCGTTGCGCCACCGCGGTCTCATTCAGTCCCTGTGCTGCTCATCTTATCTCATCACCGCATGGCTCGGCGGACCGATTTCGACGGCCTTCCTCAACGGAGCTGGTTGGCGTTGGGCGTTTGGAATGGAAGCTATCCTTATCCCAGCAGTTACGCTTCCTTTGTTTGGACTGTTCATGTACCATTATTTCAAGGCGAAGAAAGCTGGTCTTGTTCCGAAACATTCGAGCGGACGTACCTTCTTGGAATCGCTCAGATACTACGTACGCGAGTTCGACGCTGTTGGTCTACTTACCCTCTCTGTCGGTATCGCTTTCTTCCTCCTGCCATTCAACCTATACGCGCTGCAAGCAAAAGGATGGGATTCTCCTATGATTATCTGCTTCCTGGTTTTCGGCATCGTCCTCCTGATTCTCTTTGGAATCTGGGAGCGTTTCTTCGCAAAGATCTGCTTCATTCCCTGGAAACTCCTTCTAGATCGCACCGTCGCTGGAGCCTGTATCCTATCTTTTGCACTATTCTTCAGCTATATGTGCTGGAGTATGTACTTCACGTCTATCCTTCAGGTCGTCTTCAACATGAGTGTTACGCATGCCAGCTACATCATGTCGACATATACAGTTGGCGGTTACGTCTTCGCCGCCCTCATTGGCGCCTTCATGTCCTGGACCGGTCGCTTCAAGCCTGTCACCCTTTTCTGTTCGATTCCGCTAGTGGTCCTCGGGACTGCACTACTCATCCACTTCCGCCAGCCTACCGACAATATCGGATACATTGTCATGTGCCAAATCTTTGTCGCATTCGGTGGCGGAGTAATGACAATTACGACCGAGATCGCAATGTTGGCCGCTGTGAAAGAACAGCAATACTTCGCTGTGGCCATCGCCCTAGTATCCATGTGCGGAAGCGTCGGTTCGGCCGTTGGGCTGACTGTCTCTTCGGCAATCTGGCAGGACGTGGTTCCCAAAAGGCTTATGTTGTACCTCCCTGCTGAAGACCTCCCGAATCTCTTAATGATCTACGCGGATATCGTCACACAGTTGTCTTACCCTGTTGGATCACCTACTCGCTTGGCTGTTCAGAGGGCATACGGAGATGCGCAGAGGTATCTGTTCATTGCGGGAACTGCAGCTTGGGTTATTGGTACGGCTGGAGTGCTCATGTGGCGAAACATTGACATTATCGCTATGAAGCAGACAAAGGGTCGTGTGTTCTAGATTGCAGTGGCTTTGATTGGAATCGCCATTAGCACGGCGCTCTTGTCTCAACAGTTTATGAAACCCCCTGCTTCTTGTACCCAAATCATTTTGGGTCAAGCCTCTCAGTACCTAATTGACCTGCGTTTCCTCTACTTCATCAACGAGCTTGCAAGACTCTCTGCAACTTCCTGGCTACGGATTTGACAGCGGGGTGCATGTAAAGGCTGTTCTGTTACACTGAAGTTGCTTGAATAGACGTCTACCCAGTCTTCTGATGTTTTCTCAAATTGGCGAGGCGCCCGTATACTTGATATTATCGTGATCTCTTTCCGTCGTTCATCTACTGTGTCATGCTCGCTAAAGAAACCGCTAGACTGATGATGTACAAACTCCCAAAATTCCTGTTGCGTCCACTCATATGTACATGACGCGACCCTCCCAAACTCCTTCTTAGCATGCTGTCGAGGAGCATGCCTCATAGACGTGATGTCGCAGTCAATGCATGCCATAATGTGAGTATGCATGCGATGGGTCAATGACAATCGAGTCGTCCAGATTTGTGAAAGCCAATAGTTCAGAGTTGATGTCGTAAGCGCCGGAGTCATCGAATCTCAGGTCGAGGCTTTGCTGTGTTTGTAGCGGCGTCATAAAGTTACTATATGTGTGTCAGTAGCACGAACTGAGTGGAGTCAATCTTTGAGTACTTACGGATCCCAGTTACCCCATAATTGTGCAATCATTTCGTCGAGATGTACTGGCCCCGAATCTCCGTTGCCGTTGTTATTGTTCTGTTGGGCTTGTCCTGTTATGCCAAGCTCGGCAAGACGTAGTGGTGTTTCCTCTGTGACCATCTTGGTGAACCCAATCTGTTCCATGCCACGTGAAAGCTCGACAAGCTTCTCGATATGCGTGCTGTACCGTGGGGTTCTCGTATGCGCGTAGGCGAGTATAAAGATCATGATGAGCCGTAGGATGCACGTGCTATCAAAGGCCGTCAGACTCGATAACGTACCATCACTCGCCATTTGCTCCAGTATTGTAGTGCTCTTCTGTGCTGCGTCGATGCACATCTTGCCCATGCGCTCGAACCAGATTTTCTTGCTCGAAGCTAGCGTCCCGTGCTTTATAACAAGGTATAGAAGAAATGGCCGTGTAAGCAATATCGTGGTACTCCAGTAATATAGGTGTAAAACTGCTACCGCGCGTCTGTGCGTTGGAGGTGAAGGTACGTCGTGCTTGAGATGCGGCGGCATCTGGCGATACCACTTTTGCAGGAGTAAAAGGGAGTTGGACACGGTTGAGAAGGATATAGAGTTTGCCGAGCGTTCCATGTAGACTGATTGTATAATCTCGCGCTTCAATCGACAGAGGGATACTGATGTTGCCATCCAGGATAGTGGCGTATGTAGTCCGGGATACAAGATCTTGTGATCGTCAGCATGCGCGCTTTGGTGCAAGTCGACTGTAAACCTACCTGCTCAGAAGGCATAGGCGTGGTGACCTTTGTGAAGCGTTCATCAACGACCGTAGGACTACCACCTCGCGATGATATATCCTGATCAAGCTGAAATAATGTCCACCAAATCCTGCGATTTTGTTCTCGTTCCATTGCGTTTCCAGACTCAGCCAACTGGTCACGATGTAAACCCAAGGAGAACGCCATCTGAACGCTAGCACCCATGTAGAGGTAGGAACTGACTCTGGAGCAAAGGTTCTCCATAGCGATACTCTGAATGGTGATTAGCGAAAGTGCTTCTGGAGCTATTGACAGGACTCACCATCATGGCCATCGCACGTATGCTATCAATATCGGCCTCGTCGTAGACTGTGGGGATAAGTTGCTTTGCAAGTGTAATATAGTCCTCTGAAGTCTTCAGGTCCAACGCAGCTGGCCAGTCTGGTGGGGGAGAGTTGCCGTTGCTGCCTACGTAGTTGGCTGCACCAATCGCGAACATGGTGTAAAGACAACACATCCAGGAGCTGGACGAGCGTGGTGCTGACTCTGAGTATGTGCTATCCACCCGTCGCAGCAGACTTTCGACCGGATACAGCCAGTACGTGCAATGGACATCCTCTAAAAATCGAGAAATATAGATATCACACAATTCCCGACCAGGTAGGTAGTAGCTCTCTTCTGCGCCGGAGTCTGTAGAAGGCGAGGCAACTGGTAGGTTCGGCGGATATGACCCTACTTTGGGCCCGGGAATAATAGAAGGGTCTTTCCTTTGCATGCCCAAGGTAGCGACAGCCGCGTTGAAGGGGATTTCACTATGAGCGCCGACGTAACGAAATTTCCCTCTTGAATCTTTCAGCATGCAGCCCAATGGCTCATGCAATTCGTTCACGTCTTGTTCTTCACCATCTTCAACGCTCTCTGCATCTTCAGGTGATGCCTGATCACTACTGAAGAGGCCTTCGGTATGCTGGACGGGCTCTGCATTAAAGGTACCGTCCTTGATCGCTTTAGCAATGGTTCTGAGGGACTGCAGGTTAAGCTCATGACCAGGGAAGAAGTGTTCGAGAATGCGCATCGAACATTGGTATTCTTCTTCGGTAACATGGTAATAAGGTCTTTTCCTTCTTGGGGTAGCAATAGTACACACAGCGCCTGTGCGCGCACAGTAACGACATGGTCCCGGGACTTAAGATTGTCAGCCTGTGTCATTGCCGGCACGATTCTACTACCGGTGGGAAAAGAGCCCTACCAGGATCAATACACTAGAGGGGATGGTTAGATTCTTGGCACTGATAGAGGTGGAACTGTCTTAGCTACCTTTGTCTTCCTACTGCGACACCGATCGCAACTGCTGTGGACTCGATGGGCGTTCGGTGCTCTGCTGGATGGGGGCGCCGAAGCTCGTGGCGGCGGGGCGGCGGCGGAGTACTCGGCCATATTCATCCGACACCCACGATAGCCCGGCCGGGTAGGATGACACTAGCGGCGATGCGAAAGTCTCATTCGGCAAGCTTGCAGCAGTTCGTGGAGAAGTCATAAGAGCATCGTGCCTGTTGCAGTTGGAGACAAAGGAAAAGGGTTCCCATTTCTAGCGGGGGATCTGCTGGGGCGTCGTTGCGTACGCAAGGCCACCCTGCAGAACCTGCCGGTCGGCTAATCAAAATCTATAGCGAACACAGAATAGCGTTGGAGAGACGGCAAATCATGTCGCAGCCGCTCGACTCATGTCGCAATATTTAAGAGATCTTAATCAAGACACTCTTTGTCTCCAGAAAGTTGTCCAGAGAATATAAAGGGTCGCCCTCACGTCCTGATCCTGATGATTTGTATCCACCGAAAGGCATGTCGACGCCAGTGACTATGTGTTGGAGCGACGTCAGTGAATGCGTCATGTATAATTGAGCTGAATGGGTATTGCCTACCTGGCGAAGTACAATTGACGCCAACGGTACCAGCTTCTAAGCCTTTAGCGAAGCGCATTGCACGATCGATGTCCTTAGTGTACACCGATGCATACAGCCCATACCTGAACAGAATTAGTCAGCGTTTGTTTCAGCTAGGCCACGCTAAGGAGGGTGAGACAAACTCTGTCGCGTTAGCTTTGGTAAGTACTTCATATTCGGATTTGAAGACGTTGATGTTGACGACTGGACCAAAGATCTCTTCCTTCATGATCTTTGCGTCTTCTGGTGTGTTCTTGAAGATAGTAGGCTCGATATAGTAGCCCTCGCGACCCGATGGAGCGCCGCCACCAGTGATGAGTTCACCGCCAGATTGCTTTCCCGATTCCAGATATGCCAATACGGTCTTGTGTTGCGCCTCGTCGGCTTGCGGGCCGTGGTTGACGCCTTTCTCCAGGGTGTCACCCATCTTGATCTCCTTCTCGAAGTTCTGCTTGAAGAGGTCGATATACTTGTCGGCAACTGTATCCTGGACGTATATGCGCGAATTGGCCATGCAAACCTGACCGCTGTTCCACTGAATGCTATGTGCTGTTTCTTTCACGGCTTTTTCCAGGTCGGCATCTTCAAAGATGACCGCAGGTGACTTGCCTCCGAGCTCAAGGAATACCTGCTTGAGGTTGGACTTTGCGGCAGCAGCTTGAATCAGACGTCCTGTACGGCTCGATCCTGTAAATGACAAAGCTCGCACATCCATATGATGACTCAGGATCGAACCACTGACATTCCCGAAGCCAGTAATGATGTTTATCACACCTGGAGGGAAGCCAGCTTGTTGTACCAAAGTAGCAATTTTAGCAGACTGCTATTGTTAGTTTCCTACATGGACATGTAAAGGGCCACCTACGGTCAATGGAGCCTTTTCAGAACTCTTCAAGACAACAGTGTTTCCGACAATAAGGGCTGGTGCTAATTTGTTTGCCAAAAACAATAATGGCACGTTCCACGGGATGATACCAGCTACAACACCATAAGGTTGGCGGAATGTCATGTTGACGAATCCCGGGGTCTGAATGCTCGTAGTGCCTGCTCTAAATCAGCACTCTGTTTCTTCATTCAATTCTAAGCATCCTACCTTGTACACTGTATCCCGCTTCTGCGTAGCGGTCCCATTTTGCAGCAGAGGCATAAGCATCGATAAACTCACCCACCGGGCGGCCCATCGAGCTTGCTTCCAAAGCAGCCAGTTCATCGTTGTTCTCTCGAATTAGACTTGCTAATTTCTTGAAATACGAGCCTCTCTTCTCCGGAGTCAATTCAGACCAAGCAGGAAAGGCAGCCTTTGCTGCTGCTACGGCATTGTCGGTGTCTTGCTCAGACGCCTCGTGTACTATAACCGTCAGGAATTAACTACTCTGAGTTGAGGCGCCCCACACCCACCTTTTGCTACAGGCTTCAAGGTGGCTGGATTGATAATGTCAAAAGTTTTTCCGTTCGATGATTCGACAAACTACGCTGAGGTTAGCTGGGGCTTTTCCAATCGACAGAAGAGAGCTGACTTCTCCATTGATAAAGAGACGCGTTTCGATCTTCTCTGGTAGACCCATTTTGGCGATACTAAGATCTTGAGCGATTAAATTCGATTGATACTCGGAAAGTGAGTTGGGAGATATTTTAGTGGTGTAGGCTATCTTAAAATGGAAAATAGCGCAGTAAGTTTGGAGAAGAAGCGAGGCTGTGCTACGGTGTTGCTTCGATGACTTCGACGACCCCACCTCGGTGCCGGTCTTGCTCCACACGTTCGCTCAAAGCGTCCCGCCGGCAATATCATCCCGCGACTTCATGCATATCGCACCTATATCACCGCCGTGATAGGCGAGCCCATTCGCGGAGCTCTGGCAAGAGGGGAACTTTGGTTGCGAATCCCACGAGATACCTTCATGTGCCGTGAGAAGCTTCGTGTTGGACTGCGAGTCTTAAGAAGGAATGAATAGCCGTACCCTCCAGGTTGTGACCATTCACCATTATTTGTTCAAGACCGCGAAATCATGGGAAGCGAAATCGAGCAGTTGAAGGCGATAGTGGAGAAGCTACAGGCGGAAGTGACGCGTTTGAGTGGTACGTGATTAGTCAGCCATCGATTAGCCTCCGTGTGGCTAGCTAACGGAACGTTAGATCAGGAGGACATCCGCAAGCTCCAGTATACGTACGGTTACTATCTCGACAAGTGTCTATACAAAGAGGTAATTAGAATCACATCGTTTCTCTGAACAAAAGCTAAGTGTATCAGGTCGCCAATCTATACGCCGACCATCCTGACACATGCGTTGAGTTTCTTGGGGGCCGATACAATGGCAAAGAGGGCGTACAAAGACTGTACATCGGTCGATTCGCCAATTCCTTCGTAGCTGGGCGTAATGGCCCTGTTTATGGCTTCCTCCTTGATCATCCACAGATGCAAGGCATAGTCGATGTCAATTCCGAGGGCACACGTGCAAAAGGCCGCTTCCGCAGTATGATGTCGGCTGGTACCCACGATAGCATCAAGGACACACATCCTCGCGGCCTGGTACAATGGTGGGAGGGTGGAGTGTATGAGAACGAGTACATCAAAGAGAATGGCGTATGGAAGATCTTCAGGCTGAAGTACTTCCCGTTTTGGCACGCGACATTCGAAAAAGGTTGGGCACACACCAAGCCCAACTACGTGCCGTTCCTCTCGAAGACGTATCCAGAAGATCCAAATGGGCCAGATGTGTTGTGCGATCACCCGATGCTCTGGCCAGACACGCGCGTCGTGCCCTTCCACTACAAGCACCCTGTCACTGGTGAGCAAGTGGCCGACGACGATCTTAGAGCTCCACACTTTGGGAAAGACCCTTCAACGAGCACTCCTCCACTCGTGCTGAGCAAACCAAAATCGGAGATGAATGGCACGACTTAGGTGTAGTACTGCACACACCACTAACGGATATGTTCTATGGCAAGCAAATAGTAGCTCGATATCATCACAGCCTTTGCTAGCCGCGTGTTACATCTTTTTGCAGCTCTAATGAATAAGAGGTACCATAAAGAGTCGTGTTGCACCCCTCTTTTCACTCGTCTCTTTCTCATCGATTGGTAAAGTGGTGACTTCCCACCACGCTTACGCGTCTCCAACGTTGTTGTGTGTAGTATCCATTTAGGCATTTCAGTCTCGTGTGCTAACCATATTTTGCCACCAGTGCATGACATTACACGTGCCCGAACACGTACGATCAACATATGTTAAACCTAAGCTCTCTTCTTCGGACCAAACGTGCCGCTGTCGGTCCTGTGCGGTCTGATCAGTCCGGGCTTAAGAACCCCTGTAGCCACCACCATCTACCCCGCAAGCTCACTTCCCCACATGCTTACTCGTGACTTCCGAGCACGGCAGTACATCTCGTACCAAACACTTGCATACCCTGCTCCAGAGGTCTACTCATAACAATGGGGTCGAGCTGCGATGCCAAACTTCGCCATCAGTTGAGAGCATACCATGGCGCACATATTCTCCCTCGCTACACCCGCATCCCCAGCGTATCATAAAGGGAGCCGATCCGGTGATCAGGTCAAGTTCCCAGAAAGTGGCTTTTTCCAAGGCTTCAATAAGCCATCACGACTTGAAGCCGACATCTTCGAGCTCGAGACGACTGGTACAGTAGGTGTAGTATTTTGCTCGATATATAGAGCCTGAAGCTCAGTGCTTCCAGATTCCTAGAGACATAAACGGCACCTTCTTTCGCATACAACCTGACCATCGCTTTCCACCTCTGTTTGAAGAAGACATACACTTCAATGGTGATGGCTCAGTATCTGCATTCCGGTTCGAGAATGGTCACGTCGACTTCAGACAGCGATTTGTACATACCGATCGCTTCAAAGCGGAAACAAAAGCGCGCAAGTCACTACTGGGACGGTACAGAAATCCTTACACAGATAACGAGATGGTGAAAGGCATCATCAGAACAGCGTCGAATACTAACATCATCTTCTGGCGTGGAGTGTTGCTAGCGACGAAGGAAGACGGGCCACCTTTTGCCATGGACCCGGTCACGCTTGAGACAATTGGTCGGTATGATTTCGATGGCCAAGTACAATCTCCGACGTTCACTGCGCATCCCAAGTTCGACCCGGATACTGGGGAGATGGTTTGCTATGGCTATGAAGCCGGAGGTAATGGGTACGATGCTAGTTGCGACATCGTGGTGTACACGATTGATAAAGACGGGAAAAAGACTGAAGAATGCTGGTACAAGGCACCATTTTGCGGAATGATACATGATTGCGCCATCACGAAGAATTACCTGATCCTACCGCTCACTCCAATCAAAGTCAACGCGGAGAGGCTCAAGAAAGGTGGCAATCACTTTGCTTGGGATCCCGATGAAGATCAGTGGTATGGCATTGTGCCTCGCCGCAATGGGAAGCCAGAGGATATCGTCTGGCTACGTGCTGACAATGGTATGAGACCTACACACAGTGATATCGCATGGGATATATGCTAATGCTACCAGGCTTTCATGGCCACGTTGCCGGCTCCTACGAAGACTCTTCGGGAAATATCGTCGTTGACCTTACTATAGCCTCTGACAATGTCTTCTACTTCTTCCCACCAGACAGCCAAGCAGATACGCCCATGACGCTACTTCAGCGTAATAAGCTCGTCTCCGATACTTACCGCTGGGTCTTTGATCCCAAGACTCCTATCAACACGCGGGTGCAGCCACACAAACTCTTCGGTACCAACGGCGAGTTTTCGCGCATCGACGATCGAGTGTTGACGAAGAAGTACAACCACTTCTGGCAATGCAACATAGACCCAAGTAAACCGTACGACTTCCAGAAGTGTGGCCCGCCAGCTGGTGGGCTTTTCAATGTGTTGGGTCATTATGAGTGGGAGAGCGGAAAGAAAGACACTTTCTGGGCAGGCCCGACATGCACGTTCCAAGAACCCGTATTCGTACCCAAAGCCTCATCTTCTCCAGCGGATCTCGTTGAAGGCGAGGGATATATCATGGCGCTGCTCAACCATCTTGATATTTTGCGCAACGATATCCTTATTTTTGATGCACAGAACCTCTCACAGGGTCCGCTAGCGGTTATACATCTGCCGGTGAAGTTGCGCTTGGGCTTACATGGTAATTTCGTCGAGCAGAAAGACATTGACGAATGGGCTGAGAAGAGGAAGGAAGGTGGCGAGGTTGGACCGGCGGTACCGGCGAAGGAGATGTTGCCGTGGCAGAAGAAAATGGCAGAGGAGGAAGGCCTGGGAAGCGCAGTGTCAGTACCTGGGAAGGGGGTTGGGAACGGATTGAATGGTACGATTGGAATCAACGGTCACTGAGTTCGCATCGAGGACGAGCCATCGAGTAAATACCGTCGATGTAGTTTGATCTGTCAATCTGCTAAGCTCCTTATCAACTACGTCCTGGATGTTTTGGTTACCGAAGCGCAATTGATCGTACCTGTCATGACACTACCCCAGTGAGCAGTAAGTCCGATCCGCTTGCTAGGTGTGGGCTTTTTCGGTTTGTGAAATTCGATTTACGATCGAGTAAGCACTTTCATGCAGTTTCGCTCCGCTCAGCAAGAAATTCTTATGATGAAGAGAGGGCTGGCTCTAAGCTTTCACAGCAGTACTGCAACTAATGGAGGCGCCTCTAGAGTGAAATAATGCACAGACGTGATACTCTCATCATCGCTCTCCTATATGTGGGTCCATTTGAGTGACCTGGAGCGCCATGAATGCACCCACCTCCTTGCGTGGACCAGTTCAACCCTAGAACCACAGTCTTGTGAGCTCCACTTCCACTTCTCAACCCGAGGCTCGTCACAACTTCCAATCGGAAAATCCACTTGACCCTGATTTAGGATCAAGTACCAGCCACTATTACGCTACAACTCGGTACCATAAACTGGCACTTTGGTTCCCCAGAGAGGAAGAGCTACTCAAGAATTCCGCATTTCATACCAAACCCAAACATACTGGTACTCTCGGTCGAGTAACATGGCAAGTAGAAAAAGCCTTATTAATATTAAGTCAAAGCCTGCCGGTCAACCATCACCAACAGGCACTCTTAATACTATCCTGCTATCATCCTCCAGTATGAATCGTAAGGCATGGCGAAAAGCTCGCAAGTCCGCTACGAAGACAGTAGGAGACATCGTAGTTTCTGATGCCGAAGATCAGACAGCTCACACCGAAGGACTATCCACCGAGCCACGATTAGCCGAAGACACAATCGAATACGAGTGCTGCATCTGCAGAGACGATTTCCCATTCTCAGGTGGTGTTGCTCATTGCGAAGAGCACTTCACATGCAACAGCTGCGTTGTCGATGCGTACAACGCTGCAATCGCCGACATAGACGCTTTTCCAGCCCAGTGCTGTAGTCCTTTCCCTCGCCCCATTGTCGAGCATCTTTTGAGTCCTAAGGTACGCGTGGCATATTCACTTAGAGCAGAAGAACACTACACGCCGCGCGCTATTCGCGTTTACTGTGTTAATGAGCAATGTCGCTCGTATATTCCGAAAAGCTGTGTGGAAGATGATCATCCTCTATTCACGGTGGCACGCTGCAGCTGTGGAACCAATACCTGCGTCGGTTGTAAAAATGAGTGGGAAGATGAGGAGCACCGGTGCACCGATTACGTGGACGATACGGTGAGACCAGAATGGCTACCGGAGTACTCAGCTAGCTGCCGCGCAAAAGCGTGTCCGAATTGCCGTATGTGGATGGAGCACAAGGAAGCTTGCAACCACATGACCTGTCACTACTGTCATCATGAGTTCTGCTTCGTTTGTCTTCAGCCTTGGACTAGCGAGGGCTTCCATCAGGACGCCGGTTGCCCTTCGTACGGAGACCCAGAGGAAGGGTACGACAACGAGGGTTACGAGCTGGGTGGTCGAGGCCTACACCGAGACACTGGTTATAACCGCATGGGGCTCAACCGATTTGGTCAGCGACAACTGAGCCACGCTGTTGTGGAAGAAAGTGCAGCCAGTGAACACGATCAGTATTCGGACAATGAGGACCTGGATTACGATGAGTACGAGATAGACTATGCCGATGAAGAACAATGGGTAGACGACGCACAATTTGGAAATAACGAGCGAGCAGACGGAATTGCGCCTCAGGACGAGATTGAGTGGGGAGAACCAGCACAGGGTGGTAGGCCATGGGACGAAGAACTGGATGCAGAACAAGACGTGCAAATCCTCAACTTCGACAACTCCTGGCGAGTGGAGCTTGTTCCTTTCACGGATGAAGCAAACCCAGTCGAAGCTACAATTGTGACTTCGTGGGATCTGGCACCAGCATCTCAGGGACACTCACAGGCATCACCACCACCCGACTCTGTCCGTGAACAAATTCGTCTCGCCCGACGCGTCCCGATTCTTGCTCCGAATCCGCATCCCGAGGACAGCGTCTTCAGCGGAGGTACTCCAAGTTTTCAGCAGCTGGAATGTAGGCATTCGTGGCACCGGCACTTGCGATTATCACAGACAGAATATGGATATGCGCACTGTCTGGGTTGTAACTATATCGCGGGCAGCTGGACGAATTACTGCTCCGTTTGCGGCGTGGTCGCCTGCGATTGGTGCACGTACGAGTTTCGGGGGCGTTTTGTGAGTACGTGGGAGCGTGAGACGGGGTTGCTTGATATATTGATTTGGGCTGAGAAGGGTGTGGTACCGTTCAAGACTTGGCGTCGTCAAGTATCGGAACAACTGGAGGATGAGCTTTGGGCCGATTGTGATGAGGACATATTGGGTCTGGCTACAATGTTGGGGGTTTACGAGACTCAACTATTCGAGCTGCAGCCGTACCTGTACTGGGACTTTGGAATCCGGCTTATGTTCGAAGAGCTGGAGCTGCAGATGCGGAAGGACTACTGCGCTGTTACTGAGGAGGATGTGGGAATACCAGGGCTTACGCTGACATTTGACCTTGCAACGAACCCTTTTGCACCCTTACACTGGGACAGCTAGATCTAGATTTGAGCTTCATGTAGAAATGATCAGGAATACGACTTCGACCTCGATTCGGCTCCCTTGGTAGCATTTGAGGACAATGTATAATACTCGAGGCAAGCAGGCGCACGCAGGCTGGTTGCTATGATGTGAACAGCACTGTGACTTATTCTGGTAGCTAACCAAGAAGATGGAGGAGTATACAGCTGAATAGTCGAATGCTGAGTTATTTGCTATCAGTAAGTCGCGCTGTACACTACCTTCGTCTTGTAGGGGTTGACGATGTCATAGCGTGATGTTTTCGCATGTCAGGATACCCGTCTTCCCGACTTCGTTCCATCCGTCGTCAACGATAGACGTCAATATTACAGCCCCGATTCCTTGGCCATACGACCTGGCTTGTTTCTCTCGCTTTCCGTTAACCTCTTTCTGTTTCCTTCTCATTTGTTCATGTATGCTCACAGTCTTTATGTCCAGCTTTGTGCCCATCTGCTCAATCCGTCCTTCAATGCGACGAACGATGCCTCTGCCTCCTATAGGTAAGATTTCATACGCGTCTTGTTTTGTTTGACTCCAGGTGCTGTCTAAAAAACTCCAATCGTTTTCTTTTATATTACAATGTACCTGCGAATATATGTTTCCGCTACTCTCTTCTTCAACGCACTGCATATAGCAAATTACATGATTTCTGGGGAAATTTTACTTCCCATCGCCCCTTCCTAGGGTAAGCGGACGGCCACAGATTAGCGCCTGTGTGATGGCTGCTTCCCAGGTCAGATGGGAGAACCCGCATTTGTGGGGAGTCTGAAGGTTGCACGCGACCACCAACTTTAAATCGACGCCCTGAATGCGGCTGTTTTGGCGCTCGAGAAGGACGTTCGTGTCGTGGGACGCTTCATGTTTGTGTGGTACGTGTGTGCATGTGGGGCGACGTTGCCGTTCGCCACTGTGAGGTATACCTTTCCACGCGTGAAATTGTGCAAATCCATCTTCTGGGGGACAATTGTACAGTTTGCTAGGGGCAATGTAAGATCCTAGAGATGCAGCGCACGTGGTGGAGATGACTGAAACACATTGGAAGTTGAGAAGGAACTGGAGGGCTGAGTGGCGACTTTGGAAACTATGATTACACGAGGCTGGTAGAGTCTGCAGCATGTGATGAATATACAGGGGCCTTTCTTTGGTTGGCTTATGTGAAAGTGGACTAAACTTACCACTATCACCACAGGGTTCGCTGTTTCAGACCTACACTCATCAAACTTATTTGCCTTCAACGAATAACTCAGTAAGCAAGACCTAATGGATTGAACAAGACAGTATGATGATAGCCTACTTGGCTACAACTTATAAGAAAACGTGCAGACTTGAAGCGAGAAATGCCTTCTTATCCACGCAGTGTGTTTTCAATGTTGCTACCATGCGACGCATGATATCGGGTTGAGACGCTCTGTATCGAGCATGCAGGATTATCTACGATACCACTGGAGAGGTATTGAGTGGATCTATGCATGAGTCCTGATCGATGATGCACCTTCTTCTCGATGCGAGGGCAGAGTCCTTGGTTGCCTCCGCGGATTCGAATTAAGTTTGTAGCAAACTGCTTACATGGACATGGAGAAGAAGCATCAACGTCAAGAACTGTTCAAGAAATGTGTAAAGCAGCTTGTAGAAGCCTCTGTCAGACTTGGTGGAGGTCGAATCATTCAGAGAAAATGCGTAAGAGTCGATCTTGTAAAGGGCTGTGTATTGCATGATGGAACCAGTCACGAAAAGGGTAAAGCGTAGTTGGCGATTAGCTCGAGAATGTGGGGGCAGCGTGTCACATGCCACACCTTTGTCTCTGTTTGAGCCATGTGAATACGTGTTGGAGGTGTCGGCTGAGCCTAGGTGGTCTAGAGGGGTGTCATCCGTACGATGCTCTCGCAGTGAGGCTGGCGGGCGAGAGTGGCGGTGGTGAGAAGAGGCATGCGCGGATAGGCGTAGGAAGCTGTTCGCAGAGAGTCATTACTGCATGCAGAGAGAGTCGCAGACCAAAGTGCAGGAGGGAGTAGAGAGGCCAGAAGTTGACGGGCTGGTGCATAGTCAGTCATGATAACGCTGGTGGTTGCTGGATGGGCGGGCTGGGAGTGGGGAAGCTGGCATGGCGCTTCGCGAAGCGGTGATTGGCGTGGACCCATGTCTGGCCACGCCAAGTTTCCGTTCGGCTCTAACCTGGCTTCCCTGTTCCCTTCTCCATCATAAGATAGCGCCGCCGCCCATGTGACCATCTCTCGTCCACGGTGCACTCATCGCCTCGTGATTCAAGTCGGTCGTTCAACTGTGCTGATAATCCTGCCTGAAGCAATTCCCAAGTCTGCGATTTTCAAGGTAAGAAGCTTTCTGTTCTTTTTCTCGTTCCCGAAAGTGTGCATCCGCCCGTTCTACCACCGCTTGTCGAGGGTCGTCACGCCTTCGCCCGTCACCTGATATCGCGGACCCATTGGAACTTCGCAGTCGAGCCTTGTACCATCGGTGAGTTAGCATCATGGTCGTTTTCGCGGAATGGTCGGAACGCTGCGCATAGGCCTGCGCATTCCCTCAGCGCCTCTCCACGCCATCAAGCCCGTCGAGACAATCGCATCGGGCGTCGTGGTTGCCTCGAGCCCGCACCTCGCTGGCTGTGGTGGTGTTGCTCGGCATCCCGCACTTGGTGGACGCGCGCATCCACCACGAAACGACGCACGACGCCATTGTGCACTCCGGACGACCCACCCGCTCGCACGATACGACGGCCCTCCTTTGAGTAGTGACAGCTCCGTCTTACAACAACGGGCAGCTCGACGCGCCCCAATCGCCTGCCTGCTATGCCTCTTGTCGCACCACTTTGACCTACTCAGCTGCTCGCGCCCGTGCTAATGTTTGTCGAACCTAGGCCTCTGTATGCGCTCCCCAAGCGCATGATTGCTAGATCAAGTCCTCATCCGGATTGCGCGTGAACTGGTGGGCAAAGCGCCACTTGTTGCTCCCCCTCCCCGCCTCGGTGTTTGCGCCTACGACTCACGCTTCGAGCGCGTCCCATCTGCCTCTTTCACCAACCTCCAATACGTCACCCGCCCGATTCGCTCACCCGCGGCTACATCCAGGTCGGCTACTACAGCGCGCTCGCTTACCATTGGCCCTGTCCATCTCAGACTTCACCCTCTGAGTAACCGCGCGCAGAAGCTTTGCATCGGCCCTAGCGTACCTACAGGCGATACTCTACACTTTCAGATACCCCACCAGATACCATGGCCGATACTGCCGGCTATCCCACAGACGGCAAGCTGGATGCCCACAACGTGCACACCAACAACAAGCGGAAGCGCGACACGCGCGATCAGGGCCTGAACCGACCCGCTCCCCACACCGCCAACAACGACCTGACCGACCAAGCGACTGCCTCATTCCTTGCTGCGCACAACGCTGCCGACGACGACATGCAGCAGCAGTTTGACGTGCACCACAACGGTGGGACCAACACGGCAAGTGTTGGCGATACTGCTGCGGCCGCGCTTGCCTACCACCAGATGACGGTACCCCAAGCAACCGAGCTCCAGTTCCAAACGCAAAACTCGGGGGATGGCTCTTTCAGTATGGGAGACCACAACCAACAACAAACGGGCATGCAGGACTTTAGCCTCGAGGCCTTGAAGGCTGCCACACAGACGGGCCGTCCCGGCCAAACAGCACCCAGCGACTCGCCACCGCAAAGCGCCACCCACAAGCCTCAAGTCGGCACAGAAGAGTGGCACAAGGTACGGAGGGATAACCACAAAGAAGGTAGGCATCTATACACATATTTGAAGCAGCAATCACTTACAGACACGCAGTCGAACGCCGCCGCCGCGAGACTATCAACGAAGGCATCAACGAACTCGCCAAGATCGTTCCAGGTTGCGAAAAGAACAAGGGATCTATTCTGCAACGAGCAGTGCAGTTCATTACTCAACTCAAGGAGAACGAGCAACAAAATATCGAGAAATGGACGCTCGAGAAGCTACTCACCGAGCAAGCCATCACCGAGCTCAGCGCGAGTTGCGACAAGTTCAAAGCCGAATGCCAACGGGCATGGGACGAGTGCCAGATCTACAAGCGCGCATGCGAAAACAACGGCATCCTGCCTGACGAGATCAAAGAGCGTCAGGAGAACGGCGAACAGACGGGAGCGAATCCCATGTAGAACACGGAAGAAACGTCATCTGATTAGTGGTTAGATTGGGTCCGACCCGACCTGTCTAGCCCTGCTCTCCATCGACCATGTCCTGTCGACACGATGTTGATGATACCTTGTTAGCTATGTTCGGGGACTATACATCTGTACTTCATTTCTTGGCCTGTCGGTCTACTGTTCATCCCGCGCACTTTCAGTGTGGCTGATTATCTTATTTATTTGGCGTACAGTGGGGGGTATCACTCGCTCTTTTGGTACGGGCTTTTTGGTGTTGTCTGCATATGGTGGTGCAACTGGGATAAGATAGGCCTCCTTCGTACAAACAACGGAGGCTTCTCTTACGTATTCAGCGACACGTTTTACAGCAAGGAGGAGTTCTTCAATGACACAGCATTCTCGGTGACTTTTTCCAAATCATGGTATGATATGTGCTGGTCACTTGTACTGTCGACTTGGTAGTTGCACGACGACGTTTCTTCTGATGTGTTTCCACATGAATCGCGCTATCGGAACCCTGCTTATCCGTTAGCGGACGGCGCATCCCACCTGCCTCGCATGCACATAGCGATTCATTCTCTCGAACCGCGAAGACACGTTTCTTACCACACCCACGAATTTTCCGAAGCAGCAGTCATGATTAGCACGTGAACGGGCTCCCGGACATGGTGGGCGTAACACGTTTCCACCCGACCCCAACCCCACATTCAGATAATACGCGCGACCGACTATGGCCAACAACGAGGTGCCCGAGGAGCCGCTTGTGCCTCCTGTATTGGACGCAGCTGAGCTGATTGGCAATTCGAGCGCTGATTTTCCGGTCATCGAGGCCGAGCCAGAGGAAGAGCTCAACCTGCCACTCGATACCGCCGAACAGCAGCGTATATTGCTTCAACAAGACGAAGACCAACCCCAAGCCGGGCCTCCCCTTACGCTGCCAGCACGCCCCGGCCTGCAACGCGGCAACTCAGTCCCTACGCCTGCGCCGAACCTCCCTCCTCCCGCACCGCCTGTACCGCCGCCAGACACCCCACAGAATGACTCGCTTTCGCTGGCGCAATTGCAGAACCTCGTGAGGGGCTTACCAAAGGTCGAGCCTGCGCCATACGCCTTTACCTACGACGATGCCTCGTTCTTCGAAGAGGAGTTGGAGGAGTGGTTCTCATACGCAGTCGAGGAGCAGGCTATGCTGCTGAAAACCCAGGCATCCTACTCGTTGGAATGGAGCGCATTCCATGGGTTGAACGACGTGTCCAATGGCGAAGATGGCTTGGACTGGGCCAAGGCGACGACAACACAACATAATGACTTTGTGAAACATTTGTTAGGAGGATTGAAGGACGCAGATCCTGTCATGAGGCTAAAGAAGCTCGAGGCATTGGTCTACGTCCTCCTTGGGTGCTGGCATGAGACTGCAGGACTACCAGAACCAGCGGCGGACGAGGCAAAAGAGTCGGGCGCAACGTCAGCACGCAGCGCCGCATATGTCAAATCGGGAAAGCAAGCCTCGCTCATCAAGCGCAACGTACACCTGCTCGCCGATAATAACGGCGTGCAGGCCATCGTCGATGCACTCAGCTCTTCGCTTCTGAGAGCATGTGGGGTGGAAGTCACACCCGAAGCTCAGCGCGATTCCAAGGAGGCTGAACGACGCGAGATCTGGTGTGCGATGACCGCCGTCTACGTCTTACTAGAAGTTGCGCGCGACGAGGAAAAGACGAAGAACAGCCTCAAACTCAGAAGCGCCATTCTTGACCTTGAGAAGCCAGGCCTTCTTATGCTTTTCGTTGATCTCATCGCAAAGTTACGGTGGGACGAGTCAATTAACCTGCCTCTTAGTAAGATTTCACTGCTGCTCTGGAAGACGATGCTGGTGACTTTCGGTGGTCTCGCGGAAGTTAACAAGGTCAAAAAGACTTTCAACGACAACAAGCTCGAGTCGGAGGATTCCAAGGGTCAGCCACTCATCACTGCCTCGCCACTTGATTACCACCTCTTCAGACAGGAGATAAGCTCCAAGTACCCTGCGTACAATCCTCCTCTTCCCATATTTCCTCTTGAGCCAGAAAACAACTCCATCTTGCCACCACTAAAGAACCACCCAAACAAGGTAGCTGGCAATCATGTCTTCGGCTCAGGACTTGGAGACACAAACGGCAACAGCACGTCCATTCTGCACCAGCCGGTACATATTGCGACCCCGGCGCCCTCGCCTCCTCCCTCGCCTGCAGGCCCTGGCGGCAAGGGCGGGAAGAAGCAGAACTACCAGACAAACCAAATGTTCCCATTCCTATATCCGCCACTCGACGAATCTAGTAACAAGCTGGGTGGAAAGGGCTCAACCGACCTGCAGGACCTTCTTGTGGGACGCAAATGGGAAGGCTCGGACATACCTGCATCCATCTTGGAGGCCGCAGAGCTCTTCGCTAAACGCATGAAGGCCACGCGTGCAATGAAGCAGCTATGGGAGGAGCGTGTCGCATTTATGAAATACGAGCGCGGTTGGACCGGTCCTGACGACAATCCTGATATCGAGGAATTGTCGCTTGAGCCCAAAGATGAAGCGCCACCAAAGAAATTTGAACCTGGTAGTTGTGAGGAGCGACTGCATTTGGTCGAGGAGTTGTATCGGATCGCACTTCCCAACTTACAGTCACTAATCATCGTGTTGATCAAAGCTATCCTTGCACATGTCACGGCGCTCGTCACGCAATCCAGCGGCGCGAATGGACTACAGAGCGGTTTCCAATTCCAGGACAACCAGAACGGTACGACAGCCGGTCGGCCCGACATGAGTGGCATGAACGGTCATGGTAACCCGTTAGCCACCAATGAGGAGCTTGACGCAATGCGCACACAAGAGGTTCTCGACAAAGCAGTCACAGGCACCTTAATATTGATCCTGAAATGGTTCAAAGTCTCTCACATCCTGAAATTCGAGTACATCACGCAGCTATTGGTCGATTCCAGCTATGTCCCGTTGATCCTGAAGCTACTACAACTGCAAGAGGTTGAAAAAATCGTAAACTTCAAGAGTGAGCAGGAAGAGCTCAACTTCTTCAACTTTTGCCGAACACATTCCAGGAATGTATCTGAAGAAGACCATATTGAGAGCCATCAAGGAGAAGCGTATAACGGCGAATCTGACGAGGATGACGCCGTCCCACCTCCAATCCGCCTATCCAGAGAAGATATAAATGAATCAGGACTCGAGCCAGCCCTTCCGCTTGCTCAACTACAACCTCCAGAGGTTGACGAGCTTGGCTTCCCTACCAACGAATTGCCGAAGGAACCCATCACTAACTTCTCATGGCGCGCGTTCTTTACATCCATCAACTACCTTCGCATTATGCAAAAGATCTGCAAGAACAAGGCACATCGTAATCTCATGCTAGTGTCTTACAAGTCTTCACAGTTCCTTCGCAAGAGTTTGAAGGTACCACAACCGGAGCTGCGTCTGTATACGCTCAAGCTTTTCAAGAACCAAGTTCCTTACTGTGGCCGCAAGTGGCGACAATCCAACATGCGTGTCATCACTGCGGTGTATCTACACTGCAGACCTGAACTCCGAGACGACTGGCTAGCCGGGAGCGACGTGGATGCTGAGGTCGATGAGAGCGTCCCGCTTGAGCAAGCTCTGCGATCACTCACTCACTGGCACAACCTCAAGCGCTATCCAGAGAGCCTAGGCGCCAAACCCGGTGTCCTAGAGGAGGAACAAGACTTCTTCCGCAACGAGCTTGAGAAGATGGACTGGGGTGATGAGGCTGCGAATGAAGGCGAGCTTGAGCATGGCTGGGGGGATCTTCAGGTTGAGGGTTGGTGAACATCTTGCACCCCTCGCCCCTGAACATGCCAATGCCTTGCACATTCCTTAATCTGATATCCAGCCTGGATATCGCGTTAACATCTTGAGTAGATGATTCGCAACGCGCGCAATTTCTCGAGCGCCCCAAATACGAGGTACATCGGCGCAGACAAGCAGTACGAGGTGGAAGATTGACCAGACCGTCTCTTGCGCGGTCCATCTCGGAGCCGGCTGCCAAAACATGGCCAGGTACGATCAAATCAAAGCGGGTTTCCCGGTGGGATATTCATAGCGAGCTGGAGGAACTCGTCAAGGCGTCGACGCGCGAGGATAGCGATGAGGATGATGACGAAAATGCAAAGGACGGATACTCTGATTCGACCGGAACTGATGGGCAAAACTTTCAAGTCAATGATGGCTGGCAGAGAAAAGGGACCAGGGAACTGCAACGCGAGAGGAGAGCGAAAAGCGAGGGTACTGCTTCTAGTCCTGAGACTGTATGATATTTAGCCATTGTATGGGGATACTGCGACACGCGACTCTGCATCTTTTAGTTGCAGGCTATTGTTCTAGCCAAGGATACCCGTTGAGTTTGATAGCATTCAGAGATTACTCGTAACAGATGTCGTGTTGTTCGAATGAATGTAGAAAACTTGGGTGTGATGTAAAGATGGGGTTGGTGGACATTCAATTGCCGCGGCGTTTGAAGCTATCATCGTCATCATCCAACCTTACACGTTTAGAGCGAACAACAGTTCACCGCATCTGAGCTAGCACGGCGTGTGGCTGGGTAGTCCGAGAATGGGACTCCGCCAATTAGCCATCTGTGTATCCGGCTTACCTACTGACGCTCCGCAAAAGAAGAAATGCGGCCCGCCTTGCCTGACTCGGGTTGGCACTACCCCGAGCTCTCGATCCCCACAGGTTGGGGTTGGCTAAAAGACGTCGGCGTCTGCTCTTTTGCCGGAGTTAATCTTGCTCACACTCTTCGCAATCCTCGTCGCCATCTTTGTAGAGCTTTATTTTGCATTCCCAGCTTTTGATTTCGTGTTTTCTTCCCGCATTGTACAAGTAATTGAACGCACGGCATCATGGCGAAGGTTTTCGATTATGCCGAGGGTTAGCCTCCAGTGCCCGCGATCCAACTCCAACTACCATAGCTAACTCGGAACCCAGTCGCACAGCACAACACAGCAGAGAGCTGCTGGGTGATTCTCTACGGCAATGTTTACGATGTCACGCGCTTCATTCCTGAGCACCCCGGCGGCTCAAAAGTCATCCTCCAACTTGCCGGCACCGACGCAACCGAAGAATACGATCCCATCCACCCACCCGGCATTCTCGAAGAGAATCTCGAAGCCTCGGATAAGCTCGGCACCATAAACCCAGACACGCTCCCGAAAGAGGAGAAGACACCAGAGGAGACTGGCGAGGCGCAAGACGAAGGACCCGTAGATCTGGACAGCTTACTGAACCTCGATGAAATAGAAGAGGTGGCAACGAAGCAAATACCTTACAAAGCATGGGCGTACTACTTCTCCGCAAGCGACGACCTCCAGAGCAAGTCCTTCAACAACAGCGTATATCGCAGCATACTCCTACGACCCCGCGTCTTTGTCGACTGCACCCGCTGCGACACATCCACGTCCTTCATCGGCAACTCGGTCAAACTCCCCATCTATGTCTCCCCAGCAGCCATGGCGCGTCTCGCGCACCCAGACGGCGAATGGGGCATCGCACAAGCCTGCAGCCAATTCGGCGCCATGCAGATAATTAGTCAAAACGCGTCCATGACGCCTGAACAAATCGTCACAGACGCCACCCCAGGCCAGGTCTTTGGCTGGCAACTCTATGTGCAGAACGAGCGCGCCAAGAGCGAAGCCATCCTCGACCGTGTGAACAAACTCGACGCGGTCAAATTCATCTGCCTCACCCTCGATGCGCCAGTCCCCGGTAAGCGCGAACACGACGAACGCAGCAAAAACGTCGGCTCAAACCTCCCCGTGCGCGCCTCGGTCCAAGAATCACAATCGCTCTCCAAGACCAGCACGAGTGCGAAGACACCCACACAAGCCAGCGAGAACGAGAAGCCAAAGCCCAAATCAATGGGCATGGGCCAGTCCCTCTTCTGGGGCACAGCTGCAGATCTAACTTGGCGTTCTACACTGCCCTGGCTCGCAAAACACACCACCAAACCTATCGTTCTGAAAGGAATCCAAACACACGAAGACGCTTATCTAGCCTCGCTCCACGCTCCAGCCGTCAAAGCCATCATCTTATCGAACCATGGTGGTAGGGCACTGGATACAGCTCCACCTGCTGTACACACGTTACTTGAGATACGCAAATACTGTCCCGAGGTGTTTGATCGTATTGAAGTTTGGGTCGATGGAGGAATCAAGCGGGGGACGGATGTTGTCAAGGCCTTGTGTTTGGGTGCAAGGGGTGTGGGTGTAGGTAGGGCGGCGTTGTTTGGACTGGGGGCCGGAGGGAAGGAAGGAGTTGCGCGGGTGCTTGAGAGTGAGTCTTTCTCCTTTTTTTTAAGATTCAGAGTGTGACATGCATGCTAACAGACAAACAGTTCTCAAAGCGGAGACTGAGACGTGTATGCGTCTACTTGGTGTGGAAAAGGTCGAGCAGTTGGGTATGCATTGCATCAACACACGTGCGGTTGAGCGCGACATCTGGGATGGACCGGGTCTGGAAAGGGCTGTCGTCAAGGCGAAGTTGTAAGAACGCATTTGGGGATAGCCTGGGAAAGGGAAAGAGAAAGCGAGACCGAGACCGAGAGAAGAGGATCCAAAACACAGGTACTCACGTTGGAGCCGATGAGACCTATTTTCTTATGGTATCACGGCTGTATCAATGGATTTCTTTTCACTTCATTCCATATCATAGCGAGCCTCGGGCCGCGTGTTCCAAGTCGGTGATGACGAGTCTTTCCGTTCAGCTCTAGACCGTTGCGAGATCACGGCCAGCCTTGGGCCGCGTGTCCGTTGTGGCCTGACTCTTAGACGCCAATGTCTCTGATGTAAGGCATGCCAATTGATGAATTGGCTGTAGAGCCAGGCCGCACAATTCCCAACTCGGTTCCAGGCCCGATGTGAGACCATGGTAAGTTCTGGGCCGCGTGTCCACCATGGTCTCGGTAGGCGGATGCCAAGGTCGCTGATGTAGGGCATACTAATTGGACGGACTTGTTGTAAGGCCAGGCGGAACTGTATATTAGCCAACCTTTGGTGCTAGGCTGTTTCATTCACCAACGGTTTTTTCGTCAGCCTTTTTTTTTTCCTTTTCTCATTGTTGGGCTGTTGAAGCTGAGAGTGAGGACTTGCAATACTTAAGCTTTTGCAAATCAGGCCATTTCGTGAAGATGGCACTAGACTAGCAACATGTTCTGTGTCAACCTCACGAGCCGTCTCCTAGTCAAACGTCCGGCTTCGGTCCGCAGCCACAGTAACATGATCTGTGGACTAGGCGGTTCGTTTCGACAACGCCACCCAAGTAGGGCAGCGCTAAGAAGCAGCATCTAATCTCGAACGACGCGGTGCTCTGTATCGGAGAATTCCTTGGACATGCAAGTTCCTTGCTAGGCAGATATGTTGGCATTACAACTCTGCACTTTGTGAATGGTCCAGGTAGTTGGTAACACAGCTGTAGAAGATACCTTGGTCTCAAGTAAAGGTAAGATTGGAGTCGGGATACTGGCATCTTCCATCAAAGAGACCCGTTTTTCTTGTCTTGAAAGATAGTTTGAGACATGTACACACTACGGCTCATTTGCCCATGGGCGCATAGCCATAGGATAAAAATCATCGTGATTACCTTGGTGGTGCTTACTTTTGCTTGCTAGCAAACGGGGACTTCCTAGTGTAGGCTTTTCCCAACCTCACACGTCTAGAGGCATCCAGCGTTGTGCCTGGAAAGTGGGGTTACGTGGTTACATGGAGCTGAATATTGTCACCCCCTGTACCTTGCTGATGTATCAATCGGCTCCACCAACCAAAATTCAGCCTTACCCACCACGTCGGTTCGTTCTACCGCTCCTGCAGCCTGCCACGTGTGTGCCTTCTGCATCAGGCATCTCCCATTCAGTCCATCATCAAGACTTGCCCCTCACCAATGCTTCAACAACGTGCTCGCACAGCCTTCCCAACTCCGTGCCTGATGTAGCCTCTCCTTTCGACTTGTCACCGCGCCCTGTAACTGCAAAGGCTATCGGGGCGTTTAATGACGTTGCTGGTCCGCAGTGACACCTGGCGATGCGCGCAATCTTGAGAGGAACGCGCTAGAAGCATGGCCACTGTCTGATTGATCCAGAGTGCTGGGATACTGCAGTCTGACGTCCTCTCCCACGTCGCAAATCCAATCAGGATATGCATGGAGCTCTCTTACTGCTGGCTCGGTTGCGGCACAAGCCTAATGCCGCATTCACCACGGAGATATTGACCGGTTGTGGCGGCAGTAGGTACAATCAGATCATGGTCTATACGCAGACGATAGGAGAGTGTAGCGAAGCCAAGAGGACTTATGCGGCAGGACTTGTTTGGAAGGGGAGGTGCATTCCGTGCATGAGAAAAAGGCAGGGGCTTTGTCAAAAGGTATTCCATAGCCTTCCGAAAAATGCACCTTGACATCATTTTTTTCTTAGATGCATGGCAAGATAGTGCTAGTGGACCCTTGGTAGTACCTCACAAGCGACGTTCTCGTGTTCTCGTGATGCTACTCCTACTACTAAACCCGGAAAACCTATCGTGAAGAAGCTCGGACTGTTTGCTGGATGCAGACGGGGGCTGAGCTTGCGAGCTTGCTTCACTATTCGCGGCCGCGGTGAGATTGCGATGATGAGCCAGCTGGGTTACGGGTATGCGCGGGGCCCAAAATGGGGAAATTATATAAAGAGACCCTGACGCTCATCAGGCCCGTGGACCATTGTGTGTTTCGAAACTTCAACTGTGTTGCTCATCTTCATAACCGTGGTACTGCCTTGCTAAATCAAGATCAACGGACTATTTCACCGCGACTGCCCCTTCCATCCATTGCGATCACCTCAGAAGCGTCTTCGATTCGACATATATCTTGCTCTTCTCCAGACCCAACTCGGCTCCATATTCACCTTCTTGCTACCTTTTGTTCATTCTGCTTCTGCCTACTGCGCCGCATCTGCCCCGGCTATTCACTTCCGCCCGCTCGATCCGGTCAACTACGCAAACGCAAACATGAAGGACTGCCCAACGTGCAAAGGCAACGGAACCACAAAGTGCGACGCTTGCAATGGCAAGGGCTGTCCAGCATGCAAACGATCCGGCAGCAACAAGTGCAGTGTGTGCGAGGGCACAGGCGCGATACATGCGGAGCATTGAAACTGGCCTTGTTTCCTGAACGAGCTGGAACTCAGAGGTGCGTACTTGCTCACCCAGGCTCGCACGGAGCGTCAGCACAGCCACAGGGCCCCCTCCCTTACAAAACGCATCACTCATCCTCATGTCTGAGCGCTAGCCGATTGCTTCCGAGGCACGACCGAGACATCGACTGACATATCGCAGATCATCCTCGTCTCATCCATTCATTCATTTCCCTTCATTCCATTAGCGTTTTACACACAGTCTTTATCGTCGCGCGGGCGCAAAAGAGACGATCGAGTTGGTCAGAGTGTGGGGGGTGCGGTTCGTAAAGCGAGGTGATACGCAAAAGGGCGAGCGGCAGGATTGCGGCACTGAGAAACGCACGTCAAGCCAACACGTGCATGAGATTATACCCAAGGAGGCAATTTCCGATTGTTCCGGAGTTTCAAAGTTTGAGGCGTTGGCGGTTGGGCCCTCGGCCCTCGTTTTTTTCATTGGTTAAACTTAATTGTGATTGCGCAAAGAGCTGGAATACGCGGGATTTGTGGTATCGCGAGGTCGGGGGTTGGTTGCGGTTGGTGACGTTCTGCGGTTCCAACTTCCAACTTGACTTTGGCCGAGGGGGCTAGTATAGCGGCTGGCCGTTTTTTGCCAGCGCGATTGACACTCGTTGCTCAGGTACCAATCATCAACATCATTTCCACCCGTAACGCGGCACTTTTGTCATGCACCGGCAAAATCTCGTTTTCGTTTACGAGACTTTCACATGCAGATACGCTGTCTGGTCTTGCCCAATGGTCGAATACCAGCTTCATTCTCGATGATTATCGCTAGGTGCCTAACCAAAACGAAAGGAACAATGCTTTGCACTGTTGATTCAGCCCAAGGAGGTGCAGATACCATACCTTGGCTGCAACCCATCGGCACGATACGGTGCATAGCAACGACGAGCCGCTCACAATCCACATAATTTCAACGTATCCGAACGATGCCCTTGGATAAGAACTATTCCAAGAACAGCTTGCACATACCATAGTTATGTTGAAAGCTCGGGAAGCGGCATAGTCCTCAACGACTGGGACCAGACAATCAACTAGAGCGATAAGAACAAGATTGTGTGATCCTTTATTCAGTTCCATGTGGTTGCGGGTTGGCGGAGTTGTGCGGCCAGCCTGTCGTCAGTAGATCATCGCAGCACCACTAGATGCAGTGGGTGACAACCGTAGTATAAGCACGACTCCAACGTAACGAAAGAAGGTCTGTGAAGTCGAGTTTATGATTCGAAGAGCTGCTTTTCGAGATCTTGGATTTCTGGTAGCGACACCTCACACCCAAGGTAAAATTACCGCAGCTTTTCTCTCAGTTATTTCATCAACTTGACTCACATTCCCTTCTTCTCCCTCAGTCTGAACACAGTCTCGACCTACACGACATATTGGCAATGGTACGAATCCTCAAAAGGCTTGTGGAAGCCTGCCTCCCCACTCGACACGTCTATCGATCTTTGGAACAACGCCCAGCACGCAACCCGTTTCAACGACAAACTACAGTCCGAAAAGATGAAATCCCCTTCAACACTACAGAGCAATTTATCGCAACCTATCTCGAAGATCTCACTCAGTGCTGCATCTGTTTCGAAGCCTTCGATCACGATAAACATACGCCAACCCGTTTCACTGGACCGAACGCTTGTGCCCACGTCTTCGGAGGCTCATGCTTGCGCAGGTGGCTGAGGTCAGCCATCGCTGGCACAGATGTCTGTCCAATATGTCGGAGACAGTTGTATTATCGGCTTGATGGGCCTCACGTGATCAGTACTCCCGTGTCGGACAACAGTGGAATTGCACTTGGAGTAGTCGAGCATGATTGTCAAGGCGAGAGGTTGGTTGAGCAGATTGAACCAAGTCTGCTACACATGCACAGGGAGATATTTGTGCATTCATCTGGCACGGACTAACTAGCCGCGGAAAGTCATGTTTACAGCGAAGTGGCTGGGCTTGGTATCAACCCGGAATCTTGCGCAAGACTGAGTACCTTCTTTCAATGATATTACCGAAGCTACGATGGAAGGTCAACGGTGCACATTGTGCAATTAGAGACAGCAACAATTCGTGTCGCACGGCATTACTTCACGCAGAAAATACTACTGGGTGACGGAATATATGAGATGTTGTCGCTCTGAAGCTGTAAATCTTCACACTATCCCCACTTCGTGGTCTATTCACACAATTTCATCAACAAACTCACCCGTCCAATAGTTTCCGTTCGATGAGATTCCGTATCATGCGTACATATTGGTCAACGATACAGTGTAGCTATCATCGAACCCTCTTTACCAAAAATCTCAACAACGCAAAGTCCTCCCCAAGATATGCCACATCCTCCGTGCGGGTAGCCAGCTCATCCCAAGGCACAATCTTCGCTTCCGTATTCCATTCCATTTCCATCTCCTCGCCCACAATCTTCCACATGTCCATGAACGTCTTCGGGTCATGCAGCGTAAATTCTTTTTGCCCGTTCTCTACGTTCCATTTTGTTCGCTTCGTGATATCGTTCGTTCCACCTTGGTATCCGATGATCACACTACCCGTCTTAGTAAACTTGACCACTTCCTTGCATGCTAGAATTTGCGTGTTCCAGTCCCACTGATGTAGGACATGTATGATGGAGACAACATCTATTTGGCCAAATAGTCGCTCCATTGCTCCATTAGGATGCAAGAGGTCGGACTCAATGTATTGCGCATGGAAGCGATCTTTGTCATTGAAGAACTCGAATCCAAGTTTCCAATGGTCGACTATATCGGTGCCGATCAAGTTTTGCTCGGGAACGCCATCCAGGGCTAATCTGCGGAGGTCTTGGCCTATGTAGCATCCGATGTCCAAAAACTTGCCGCTGGCTTTGAGGCGCGGGAGCAGTGCTTTATAAGCGGGATGACAGGAGACGGCAGGCGATAGAAACATGCCTATTCCAGTACATGGATATGGACGAATGGACCATGCCTTTTCGCGCTATAGGATGTGAGGTTGTAGTTGCGCAGTCAACGGGAGACTTTCGGCTTACTATAGCATAAATATGTTTGTAAACATCTTCGGATTGAATGCCACTGTATGTTTCTAGGTGTTGCCGCACCTGCAGTGAGACGTTAGTGAATCGTGTATACAAGCTATAGATCTCTCGTATCGTCTTACAACTGACCTCGGGCGTTATTTTGTGATCGATGTTCTCTACCCACCACGGATAGTCCTTACTCGGCTTCTTTGCCGCCACTGGATCTGAAATAGCCTCTACCATAGCCACCACATCAGATGAAGCCTTGTGCTAAGGTAGAAGAACAAGCAAAGATTGTGTAAAGATGAAAAATCGCGCATGGCGCTGATGGTAAGAGGGTTGCGCATGTGATGTGTACCGTGCCGTATAGTCCAGACTGGTCTCGGTCTGGCGCATCTGCTAGTTGCATACAAAAGCAGTCATCTTACGCCCCGTTGTCTGGACAGTCACATAGTTGGTCACGAGTATTCACAACAAGGTATATTGTGTCATACGGTAGTTGCATTATGAAGCTTGCTCATAATCTGCTATGCTACACACACATGCAAGTTTTACTGCGTGCAAAGCTCCTGATGCATGTCGGGGGTATAGGCTTCTCATAGTGGTACCATAGATAGGTGACTTGTAGAACTCAACTCAGCGAGACGAGAGCATGTACTTGGCAAAATGGATTGTATGGCTCTACTGCGCGTGCTATGGCGATGCAATTTTTGATTACTTACATAAGCTTACCACCAGTTTCAAGTGGCCAAATGATTTGTGGTAGAGAAACTATGGGCATGAATATCGGCTTAGGTGCAACAGCCACTCAGCATGTTATGTACTTCCACAACGCTATCGCAATCCAGGACCATCACCAGTTATACACTTGAAGTGCGGACACAGAATTATTGGCCCAGTGCAATGGATTCGTGTATCATGCAGGTTCTGTGGTAGATCTTCATATCGTAACGCTAAGAACGGTATTGAGCGTAGCCCTAGAGTGGAGTTATGAGCTGCGGGTCGGAAACTGCGCCGGTCTGTGAAGAAGGTTCCGGATCGTCATCGTGGTCTTGTAGAACTTAAGAATGCTTACGCACTCCGCGGCCTCGTATGGTAGATAGATATGCTGGAGCAGATATCAAGCCTTCTGTAGTCATTCCGCGCTAGGTGGGCGTTCTGGCAGGTCATGCCTATGAAGGTGCCGATGCAGTAGGTGCTATTGGACGTGATTGTGCTCGAATGGCCGCATACCAAGGGACTTGTATTCTGTGCTCCTAATACGAGTATCGGTCGTTAACTCTGGAGCCATATTGGCCTACACGTTACGGGAGGTGTCGCTTTTATATTCGTGAAATGACCTGTTCTCGTCGCCGTGGCTCCATAATGTTACCCACTAACAGTCCAACAGCCGGTGGCAGCTACCTTGCCGGTTTCTGCCAACCGAGCCTTGCTGCAGAACCTGTCGAGTGGGACAAGTTCCATATTTCGCAACGAATGCGGCCGGTGAAGGAGTAGCAATCGTTCTTGATATTTCGGGGCATCTTGCTGGCGTTGTCGCTGCAGTGATATCTAGGAGAAGTCGAAAACTCAGAAGCAAATACTATGAAGATATCGTCTCAAAGTCGATTGCCATAAGACGTCGGAGGAAGGAGAAAGTGTATGAACCAGGCATACTCCTCACAACCTACCACATGAACAACGGGTCGACGGTAGGAAGCGAGCCTTGGCCAATTTAGCCGTTGCTTGTTTCTTCTGCTGCCACCTGCTAAAGTTTCTTGGCTCGGAAATGAGGGTCCGTGTGACATGGAAGCGACATTGGAACGCATAGAGACAAGAGACCCACTTAGACAACACAAAACATCGGTGGGTTCTCCGGGCGGCATTGACCTCGCGCGAAGGAAGGTCCTGGAAGTCAGTCATTGATCGTGCCCTTACTCGTCCTGAGAGCTGTTGTGTTTGGATGCGTGTGAGAGTGCCTAGGTGTGACAAAATGTTCCGTGGATTTATCGAACCCTACGATCTGGCTTTCAATTGGAAAGCAAATATACTGTACACCGTATTCCGTACGAATTGACGTCGTTACCAAGCGCCTGGAAGTGTCATGCCCGCGGTGGAGACGCGCGCTGTCGTTGACCCACAAAACAGGAGGCGTGAAACGATGAGAGTCGGAAGCGAACCACACGGAGATAAAGCGTGGAGGCTACCATCGGTGCTACGGAGGTGTTTGATACAAGTTAATGTATGTGAGGAGTAGAGGTGAGCGCCTTGCCGTTTTTCCGTGTTTGCATTCATGCTGCTTAACTACAGGAGATTTGGTGACGCGTAGACGTCGTTCGTCGCGCACTGAGTCTAAGCGAGTCGAGACGGTTCTGGTGCTGCGGGCGGGACGAGTCGCACCTCGGCAGCTTGTCTCATCTCACTCCACCGAACATCTCAACTCTCAATTACTGAACGAATATCCATCGTAATTATACAGTGTACACATTGGAGATCTGAATTTGAGACTGCACTGCCGAATATCACGGCTATGACGTTGTGTTTGCATACAGCGCCTACTCAATCTTCAGCTCCTTCATGTTTCAACTCTGAAAGATGCCTGCGTCGATCAGGAACACCACGCCGAGAACTGTTTACCGCCAGGATCAAACGCCATTGCGTGAAACAAGCAATGCCATGACAAGTGACAAGTCCACATTTTGAACATCGAGTACCCCAGCTCCACAGCCCTGAAGCATTGTACACGGTGTAGTGACGGCAACAGTACCTTTTCTGTCAGCTCCACTCCTCTCATCTGACACATGCACACAGCAATGCGCCATTTCCGACATGGTAGCATCTGAGTATAAGTATGCCTTGCGCCCAGCCATCTACGGCTCCTCACCACCACAATCATTCAGTCAGTCGACATTCGCTCACTACACATTCATTCTTTTTCAAACGCTTGAAGCGTCTCACATTCTTTACTATCTTCGTTGATCGATCTCGAGGTATCTTTTGAACACCAACCTTTTCGTCAAAACCGGACTTTCCAACACACCAACAAAATGATTTCCAAGATCCAAGCCGCTGCCATCCTTGGCTCCCTTGCTGCCTCCGTCAGCGCCCACGGTCACTTGTCTGCCATCAAGGTTGACGGCAAGGACTTCACCGCCTACGACCCTTCTTTCCAGTACCAGAGCCCTCCTCCCGAGGTCATTGAGTGGTCTTGCCCCGAGTGCCAGGACAACGGTTTCGTCGACCCCTCCATGTACGACGATGCCACCAAGATTGCTTGCCACAAGGACGCAACTGCTGGTGCCAAGGTCGCTGAGGTCGCTGCCGGTGGCAAGCTCGACATCTCCTGGACCACCTGGCCAGAGTCCCACGTCGGCCCCGTCATCGACTACCTCGCTAAGGTCGACGATGCCACCGCCGCCAAGTCTACCGACCTTGAGTTCTTCAAGATCGACGCCGCTGGTTTCTCGGACGGCAAGTGGGCTTCTGACAAGCTCATCGCCAACAACAACACCTGGTCCGTGACCATCCCAGACAGCATCGCCCCCGGTGACTACGTTCTCCGTCACGAGATCATCGCTCTCCACTCCGCTGGACAGGAGAACGGTGCCCAGAACTACCCCAAGTGCATCAACTTGAAGGTCACCGGATCCGGTACCGCTACCCCCGCTGGTACTCCTGCCAACAAGCTCTACACTGCCACCGACCCCGGTATCAAGGTCAACGTCTACGGTGGTGACATGTCCAGCTACGAGATGCCCGGTCCCGCTCTGTTCGACGGTGCCAGCTCCGGCTCTGGCAACGCTTCGGCCCCTGCTGCTAAGCCCTCTGCCACTACTCCTGCCGCTTCATCTGCGCCCGCTGCTACCAGCGCCGCCCCTGCTAAGGTTGTCGCCACTCCTGCTGCTTCCTCCGCTGCTGCCCCTGCCTCCACCGGCAGCGCCAGCATCGCCGACAAGGAGTTCACCCTCGACACCTTCATTGCCTGGCTCGAGGAGAAGGCTGGCTCTTCGTCCAGCCAGAAGGTCCGCCGCCACCCCCGCGCTTTCCGCGTTTAAGTTCTTGACGCGACGAATCTTCCTCGAGCAGACCGGTTATTGAGACACGATCAATAGAAGATGTGACGGGAGAGACCCGGAGGACGGTTGATGATGGAAAAGCTCCGACACTTGGTGTTCTCCACTTCTTGTATCTATTTGCATTGGGTCGCTTTGGCCCATTGCTCCTTTGACTGAATGATATGTGTTGCACACATGAAACTTATTTCCTCTACATATGAGTGATGTGACTGATTCGAGATTATGCGCATTGGAACAACAGCGGTCCTTCTATTTGAAACTGTCAGCGAATCATGCTGCTCAGTAGCTTCAACTCAGTGACATCGTGATAGTTGTGAACAAGTGTTTGTTGAACTAAGCAAGCGATACCACTACGCCAAAGAGAGAAACTAAATATCTTATTTAAGCAGAGTACTTCTTTCTACTATAACAAAGCGTATTAGAGCTATATAGATATACATAGAGAACCTAGAAGCCTACAATACTATTAATCTCTATAATCTCTCTTGTTAGGAGCTAATGTAAGCTGCAAAGTAGAGTTTACTATCTCTACCTGTTTGGTTTTTCTCTTGTATAGGGTGATACTATGTGCGTTAGCCCCACTTATCGGCGAGTCCGCTCGAACCCACTTTGACGATGCGACCACCTTCAGTCCTTGGAGATGTGATCGTCCCCTTTATATATTTTTGTATTTCTCTTCTTTCCATCAATCAGATCATCCGAATTAGTCCATCGGCTAGGATATCTCGCTTTCACCGAGAAGAGCCGGGTTCGATTCCCGGATTCGGAAATCAACTTTTTGCCCTTTTTCATTACATCGCACTTTCCATACTGGGAGCGACAAACACAAGCAGCAACGGATGTTTTTTTTTTGGCCACAGTGCGCAACGAACTCAAAGGAACTAGATACTAGATTTCATCTAAGGCTGCATGTCCAAGGGCCAAGAGTAGTGTCTAAACCTACTGGATCTTTGGTCTGCTTGCACCACTTTATTGTTATTGTTCTTTGCATTCCATCTAGTTGGTCGGTTTTATGCAAGCACCTACTACAGCACATTTAGCATGACGAGATACGAGATGGACGACTTCACATATCATCCTTCTCTATATAACGTGTTCACCCGGATTACAAGGCAAGCAAACACATGGCATTCTTCAGACTGCACAAAGCTGAACATTCATGAACAAAACTTCAGCGAGAAACATTATCATATTCCGTCCGGATCGTGTTGTACTAAAGAGAAACCGTGGCAAACCATGCCGTTTTCCCATCAAGAACGCCTTAGCTACCCTGGCGATAATCATACATGGTCATAACAATACATTTAGTTTCACCAAAACGCCCCCATATATGCACATCGCATCCCCTAAGAGGAGTACCTCCACGTCTCCGCCCCATGCACGTTCGACGCCGATGCAGGCTGCAGAGGAGGCAGAACAGGTTTCTCTTCTCTCGGTACAGCTACAAGACCACTTTTGCCATCATCGCTGATGGGGCTAGGTGTCGGTCGCTGTGGCTCACGTGGTGGCGGTAGAGGCGAGGCTTGAGCCGGAGACACCTGCATACTCCTGGGTAAGTCGTTCGACATGCTAGACCGGGAGCCCGTGGGCGGGTAGCGTGGTTGTGGTGCCTGTGGCGAGCGCGCAGTCATGGAAGGCGTGGCTGTGGAGCCTGTTGACGTAGCGAGCTGCTTAAGCATCTGCTCCCACTTTGGTGCTTCGGGGGTTGAAGTCGTCCTGTTCATCTCGCGCTGGAAAGCGTCCGGAGACTGGAACTGTGCTGATGGCCTTGGTGCAGGGAGGCCCGTTGGCGGCGGTCCACCGTACACGGGAGAAGGCGCAGCTCCATGTGGTGCAATAGGCCTTGGTGCAATGGAAGTAGGTGTACCGCTACCCCTCGACATGGGCGGCTTTGGCATCCATTCAGGTGTGATCCCACCGTCCAGACTATAGGGTGATATGTAAGTTTTTGTCCTTCGCAGATAACAGTTTCGGAGGTAGGGGAAGTTCATGACGTAATTCAAGTACTCAGTGGGGGATTGGGCAGCGTAAATAATGTTAGAGGAGGGTGTGACGGCGTACATTGGAGGTTTGGGAGTCCCAGTAGGGTTGCTCGGCATGCTGGAGATCGAGGAGCGACCATGCTGCGACGCCTGGGTCTGACCGCTTGGCTGGCCATACAACTGAGCAGCATTCTGTCCCACGACCGGCGAGTATGGCGAGGGCGGTAACTGGCCATGAGGGCTGTTAGAGTACGGGTATGGTGGCAGGGCGTTGCTTTGCGATGCTGGCTGTGCATACTTGTCGATTCCATTGAGCAAGGGCCCGGATGTCGTCGGCTGTGCTTTCCATGAGGGAGTAGAGCCGTTTGGTGGCGGTATATATGGTTGATACTGAGCTTGCTGTTGCGAAGATTGCGGCGGTCGATGGGAGTGGTAGCCTTGGTATGACTGTGGTCCGTACTGGCCTTGTGGCATGCGGTGATCGTAGCTAACGTTGGGCTGATGTGCTACCGGCGAATTGGGATTCTTGCGAGTGTCAGGGTTGTACACCGGCGATCTCCAGGCCCCCGACGCTGACTCTTTCGGCTTGTAGGCGTACGGCCGGCCATCTTGCGTTGTATATTGCATCGGCGTACGAGGAGGCACCGCGATTAGAGCAGGCTTAATCGGATATGAGGCAGGGTACGAAGTCCGGTGGAAAGCTGGTACTGGGGGTGGGGGTGGCTTCACGGTGTCGAGGAAGTTGCTCTTAGGGTTGTTCCTTGGCTTCGCAGGATTCTCAGTATACTGGGGTCTAGCCTCAGTAGAAGGCTTCCCGAGGTAATACCAAAGGCGGTCCTCCTTGCTCAGGTCGACCTTTGCCAGCTTCCGAGTAACTTCAGGAGCAGTGTGCCATTCAGCCCACTTGTGTTCAGAGTTAGGGTCGTGGAAAGGGTCGCCCATCTCAGGTACACCATCGGTGCGATTTGCGATGTCAAGAGATGCATCACTCTCCTTGAGATGTTCAGGAAGCGGCTTGGCGTTTGCAGACGGTTTCGGCCGCTGCGATTCGTCGGGGTGAAGCTTGAGTATGTACTTCCATTCAACTTCGACGCGATCACTGTACACTGTTAGCAAGCTAAAACGATCAGCGATGTGCACTACATACCCGTCAGGTAATACATCCACCAGTACAGCCTGCTCGCCAGGTCTGTTCTCCACAACCTGTGCACCGTAGATTTGGTACATCTCACCGCCCACATACTGGAACTGGATGACATCCTTGGGTTTCAGTGTTTTGCCATAGGCTAAGACAAACTTGTCCTTCTCCAGTGCATCCACATCGACGGTCTTGTTGTTCCGCTTTTTCGGTCGGTGGAAGCGGCATCGGAAGTCATAGCCATCGTAAAAGTATTCCGTACCCTCTTCATCAAAAGTGGGCATAGGACCAAGGTCGACCTGGACACCAGCTGCTACTGCACACGTAGCATGGAAAGCCCTGGTACATTTCTTTTGCGAACATTGGAAGACAGCGCCGCGCTTGGATCGGCAGTAGTTGCACTTCAGTTCCAAGCGATCCTTGCCAATATTGGCCACATTGCACACAGTTTCGACATCGCCTTTGTTGACAATGTAGGTTTCAGGCGTGTAGTCCGCGCAGATTCGGTGAGCCTGCATGCCTGTGTCTGTCGGCAGCAGGTCATCGAACTCGACATCGTTAGGACAGAGAATGCAAGGCATACCCCGACCTGGAATCCTGATACGGATGCGAATGCGCTTGAGCTTCTTGGGTCTCGACGTCTCCTTGGGATCCTCCTTACCACGCTTTCTTTTGCTGCCGGCTGACTTGCGTCCTGGCTTTGCTTTGGTCTTGCCGGCAACACTGGCTGGAGGGCTGGGTAAACGATCCGCACCGTCGTCGTCGTCTTCTTCGTCGTCAGTCTCTTCGTAGTACTCTGGTGTTGGCTCGCCTCTGAGCTTGCGTTCGATTTCGTTCACGTCGACCCATACGCTGTCAGATTCGCACATGCACTTCTTCGCGATTCGTCCATAGCTCAGCCATGACTCGTTTGCGAAGTTGACCGACTCTGCGCAGTTGTAACCGATATTGTAACCCGAATGGTAACCATAAGGATACGTAATGACGAATTCACCCTCGTAATGTACCAGACGGTTGACCTTGATATTGAAGTCCCTCTCCAAGCGCTGGGGAGAGATCAGGTAGGTCTTGTGACGAAGGAATTGCGAGCAATGTTTCGCGTCGTTCGGCCAGATGGTCTTCATGGCAGCTTCGAAGCGTCGAGCATCCTCTTGGGATATGCTATACCATTGCTTGGGAGCACCAAAGTGTATGTAGTTGATACTGTAGAGATCTACATCTTCCAGATGCCAGGCGAAAGTGGCTTTCCACATACCTAGATAGAGATAGGCTGTGTTAACACCGGGCACTTTGGTTCCAAGGACGTCCAGAAGGTTGGGCAGCTTTGCAACGTTCCAAGAGGTGGTCGAGTCGTCAAACAACGAGCCAGGCATATCAGCTCCGTACATGGGCGAACCATAGTTGATCGTCTTCCAGTAATTGTCCTCGAGTTCTTTGCATCGTTCGACAGTGTACTCCTCCAGGCCAGGCAGGTGGTAATCAAAGTCCTCAAAGGCAGCCTCGTCGATGTAGTCGGCCACTGCGCCACGGTTGTTCAGGCGTCGAGAAGAAACAGACTTCTTCTCGTCAGCGGTCTTAGCTTGCCGACCGCGCGCCCTAGCAGGTGGTGTATCGCGCGCTTCCTTCTTGATCCTCCTCGCAGGCGTCTTCTTCTCTTCCTTTCCGGGCGAAGTGGGTGTGGGCGGAACTTCAAGCTCCTCCTCGTCATCGTCCTCATCCTCGACTGGCTCCTTCTTCACCTGGCGTCTGCGCGATGGTCGACCGGGTCCGCGCTTAGGAGCAGGCGAGGCATCGCGGTTTGCGGGCGCCGCGCGAGACGAACGGGTACGAGATGGGGCTTCCGCAGCAGCTTTCCGACGTTCGCCTCTCTTGGCCGGAGGCTGGTGATGTGGCTCATCCGTTACGGCTCTCCATTCCGGCAGATTGTATGACCGTTGTTTCTCAATGTTGGCTTGCGTGTATATGCCGTGCTGTCCAGCGAATTCTTGCGTAATCGGGTTCTTGACTTTGATACTCTTGACGGCTTCGGTGAGATCGGGAAGGGATTCGCGCCTGTTATCGGATAAGTTGGAAAGGCTATGCAACCGGAACTTATTCAATACTTACCATTCTGCTGGTGGAATAACTTTAACGATGCCGGACTTCATTCCATGTTTGTCAATTTTATCGATGAAGCGCTTGAAGTTGCGGAACTGGTCCATGGTCTATTCAAGCAGCAATTAGTATTCTGTATATTATTTCCGGCGCGTCATATTCATAACAACATTTGCGCGCATGCTTCTCGTCACAGAATAAGTACTCGCATGCCTCTTGGGGACTTACCGGCTTGAACACTGGTATTTTTCCTCCTTCAAAGTAATGATCGGGTTCGATGTCTTCCCCGTCATCGCTGTCAAGTTCTGAGAGTTCGGACGACATCCTCTCAAATCGCTTGTCGTTGTCTTCGCTCGTGGGCGGCGTTAGAGCCGGTTTGGTAGTGGAGTCATCGGGCGTAACGAGCGGTGCCTCGACGGAAGGCACGACATCTGGGGGTGCCTCCATAGTGAACGTAGTTGTTACTCGAGTCGTAGTGGTCTCAGAGGGGCTGTGGAGCTGTTGCCATGCGTCGCTTCTCCGCCAGGGCGGGCGCGCGTTGATCTATTGGTATCGCAACAATTTTCCCGACAGCGCAGGAGGTCCACAAGGCTTGTAGTGTTGTCAATATGAGCTATTGCCGGCGTCGGGGGTAGTAGTCGCTAGATGACGCTGGGGGAGGTGCGAAGGCGAGGGTGAGGAGGTTGCAGGTCGTGGGTCTGCGCTAGGCGTTAAGCGCAACCACCCCTGTCACTCATCGGCTGATAATGGGCAGTTGCGACAACACCTGGACAGCATCTGCTAAAACGTCTCCAGCTGTAATAGGCTGCGCATGTTCTGAGCCCACAATAGTCATATCCTATGAGTCGTGCGCCTGTAGCTCAGGGTGCATTCATTCTGCGTTTGCTGCTACGCGCAAGACGCGCTAGGTGTTGTGCGCCGTAACTGGCATGCACGTCATCCAAGGCCACATCTACAGATCTCATCTTATCAGATCCTCCCCTTGCTTCCCACCTGTCCACCATGCGATCGCCGACACAACAAGTCGAGATGAATATAGTCACAAAACTCACTGAGCATACCACTAGCTTCTCGTTTTTCTGTCTTACTTCAAAAACTGGACAGTCTATCCCTTCGGCATGCAGTTCTGCAACACAGCCACAGGGGAAGAAAAGTCCAAAGTAGGTCGTATGTGAAACATAGTTCCTGAATCTGTGGGGCTAAGCTTTTTTGACTGGCGCTGTTCAAACGGCTGCAGAGACCCGCTAGTTCGTGCATCACGCCGCCATATGGGTGAATAGGGCCGCGCCTCACTAACAACGTGGGAAGTCGAGACAACTGGTATCGAGCGGGAGAAGGATTCCTATGATCATACGGCTTCTAGAGTCATATGAATCCACTGTTGCAGTGCCGTACGTCACTGTCGGTTGACGGTGGCGTGAAGTGCAACGTGTGGACAGCTCAGTGCGATAGTGAAGTCGGGGTATCTTCACAACCTTGGTGCGACTCGCCTCACAAGTCAAGGTGCTCAGATTGATACTAAGGCTGCTTTCGTAGAGTAGGACAACCTGCTAGATACAGATGTCAAGTTTGAAAGTCTTATCAGTACGAGTCATGGAAGCAAAGCAATAGCTCAGACAAACCGGGGAGAACCTAGCCATGGATGCTTCAGAAAGAGAAGTGCGTATGCTGAGGCATGACAATCCATGTCTTTCTTGGTATGGTCATGATACTGGGAAAGCGTGAGCGTTGCACCTCCACACCGACACTTCGTACTCCACTCGCCAATCGGAAAACATGACGAGCCAGCGCGTCCCTCCATGAAAATTCCCCGGATCGACACGCGGCTACTGCCAGGGGCAGCCGCTCAGTCATCGTCATCCCTTGTCTTGTCTGGGCTCTAGCACAACGTCCATCTCTCCACGACAGTGACGCAACACAGACCACGAAGACAATCACTCAAAGTGAGAAGAATTGATGTTGTACAAGCCATTCATTAAGCGCCAGATCATACCCAGAATATAGTACAGCGTCCCATACCCGAGAAAATGTTGATCCTATGCACCGATGCTATGCTACTAAACACAATAGGCTTGCCAGCTCTTTCATTATTTCATCTGCTCAGATGCTCCAGATAGAGTGTCAAAGATTGCTTACACAATCAGTGTTCCCCAAAAGTGCTGGTCGTTTTGCAGGAAGTGTTGATCGACTCTATGACGATTCTCCTCCACGGGGAGCGCCGCGGAAACCGCCGCGCCCACCCCTGAAGTCTCCACGGCCACCGCGTCCGCGACCACCGCGGAAATCGCCCCGAGGACCGCCTCGACCCCTGCCACGGTATCCACCTCGCTCACCACCTGGGTGTCCACCTCGTCCCCGGCCGCCGCGGTTGTGCTGAACTTGAGAGAAGCCATCGTCAGCGGGAGTGGGAGCGGCAGGTGCCGCGCTTGGCTCGGGGGTATCGTCGGCCCAGCTCTGGGTGCTGGTTACGGCAGCACCGGCGTGTGGTGTTTCAGTCTCAGCGGGGTCTCGTGGTACCATCTCGAAGGATTCGGTGAGCGGGTCATCACCGCCAGTGGGTTGCTTGTCCCATTGAGCCTCTGCAGCAGCGTTGGCAGACTCCATTCCGATACCGGAAGCTGCCGGTGCAGCTGAGGCGTCATTTGTGGTTTCGTTAAGAGGCTTCGCGCCGGCTTCCATCTCAGTGAGAGTAGCGTTGGCGATAGTTGGGTCGGACACAGCTTCAGTCTCTGGGGCAGCTGCTTGGGACTGCGCAACGTCGTCGACCCAAGCCTCTTCAGCGGCGAATGGAGCCTCGTCGAGTGCTGCTTGCTTGACTTGGGAGTCTAGAGAAAGTCAGTCTAAAGCGACGCACTCAATGTGCTTTGGAACTTACAGGTAACGGTTAGTACCACACCCTCAGTAGATGGTACTCCCTCTTCCGCACCCTCGATCAGCTTCTCTGCGGCCATGACAGCGCCGGCATCTCCTCCGTAGACCTGGAGGAGAGCGCCCTCGAAAGCCTTGGTGAGGTCAGAGTCATCGTCCTCAAGTTGACGACGAGCAGCCGCGGCCCTCAAGAAGCGGGACAGTGTCAGCAACTTGTCCTTGACAATCTTCTGCTGCTCGAGTTGTGCCTCGGCCTTGATGGTACCCCTCAATGTCTCCAGCTCCGACAAGTGTGACTTGGACAGGACCTCCTTCTCGCGCGCGAACTTGGCCTCGAGCTCATCACCGTACTTCTTGTAGTTGGTGTATTGTTCTTCGTACTGCGCAAGCTGAGCCTGAAGGCCGGGTTTCCTCTCGGCTTGGGCTTTTTGGTCGGCGTTGATCTTCTTGGAGGCGAGGAGGTCGTCGAGAGAAACGCCGGGGTTCGCTGCGATTATCGAGTCGACCTTCTGGGTTGCGCTCTGCAGACACGGTGTAAGCCAGGGTAGGTGGGGTAAAGGCTGGACGGGACTGTCATCTTACCAGCTTCTTGTTGATGTTACGGATGTTCCTACGCGAGCGCGTCTTAGTAAGTGAGTCCTTGATATGTTGTAGCAATCATGGTGTCTGAACCACAATGCGGCTGCGACTTACTTCTGGACCTCGCGGAGGTACGAGTTGTCGCTGTCGGATCCATTGGCCTTGCCGGCGGGGTTGGAGCCGCCTGCACCAGCCTCAGAGTTGGTCTGCTCAGGCGCTGCTGGTACTGCCGTAGCCCCTTCTTGCTTGGCCTTCTTCTTGCGAGCGCTCTTCGACTCCCCTGTGACCAGGTTCTGCAGCTTGTTGACTACTTCCGAGGCCATTGTTGTGATTTGTTTTGGTTGCGTTGGTGATTCCCGTGACTTCTACACGTAGGTCGCGTGTCTGAAAAGGGAGATGGATTTGGGTTCTTTCGTTGTGCTGTTTCAAAGTTGATGGTTTGGGCACTTGGTCGCCTGCCATCAACGTAACTGCGAAATTAGCGTGGGCACTAGCGTCTCGTGGGCATGACGCACGCCCTCTGCGTCTCAGCACCAACTACAAACATCAGTCAGTGTGATTAGGGAGAAAGATACACACTTGGCACGTCTGCTGCAAACCACAGTGATATTCTCTTCTTTGTACAGACCTTTAGGCATTCAGGTTTAGACAACTCTCCATCCAAGGATTCCGCATCTGTCCACTTTGACTGTGTCTCACTGCTTACACAAACTCACTCATGACTTACAAGAAGAACAACATCCATGCCCAAACAATATACTACAGCAAACTCAAGACCTGCTTAATATATGCTTTACCCACCCTGTTGTAAATTCAACCTGGACCTCGTCAACCGACACAGTCTACTACCATAACCATGTCATCACCAACACCACTTCCTACCAGAGTCCGGTTCCTCGCCGATATTGGCAGCTCCTATATCGATTTGAACGGGACTTGCGATATCTGTCACGGGGCCTTTGATAGAGGACATCACATAGCAGTACGCACAAAATGCCAACACATCTTCGGCCTATCCTGTCTCACTCGATGGACCTACACTAATGGAGAGCAATTAAACACCTGCCCCAATTGTCGTAGAGCTCTCTTCATAAAACCTCCAGATTTTCCCGTCTTCGCGGCGGGATATTATTCAGACAGCTCGTACTATTACTCACTAGACATGTGTACGAACCCAGTCTCATCGCGAACCATCGTCATCCACATCTGGCATCAGATGCGTCAGGTAAATCCCCAATTTATAATCTATAATGGCAACATCGAGGCTCAAATACACAGAGCCGGACAATATTTTGCAGATAATTTCGGACTCATTTTCCGCATCGATTCTACTCATCTAGTCAACCTGAGAGAAGTCGCCAAAGATATGATTAGAGAGCAGGCTGAAACACAAGATGTTTTCGAAGATGCGAGCATTGGTGGCATGCCATGTAGGTGGGTTAGAAACCTCGAGGGTGTATGGCTGCCGCGTGTGGCTGAGGTTTTTGGCTGGCAACTGGAGGAGGTTCGGATACATCAACAGTATACATTGCGGCTTTCTGATTCTGTATGGAAGTTCGCGATGTAGTGTGGGCTATCATTTTTTTTTTCCCTGAATGAGCTTAGCCCTTGACTGGTTCTTACTTTAGTGGAAGATTACAAACATGGTGGCAATATTGGTCTGTCAGGTCCGTGAGGATTGTAGTTACACCAAACAGATAGAAGTATGAATTTTCTTTGTGAGTACAATGCGCAGCAGAAGTCGTATGCTTTACAGCAAGTTTACACTTGCTGATATAACTCGCCACTTCTTCATTTACTCAAACTTCATCTTGTTAACGATACTCCCGATTCCCTCGACGTACACCTCCACCTCATCTCCATCTTTCAAGAAACCCTTCGGTTCCATGAACAGTCCCACTCCACTCGGTGTGCCCTGTAGAAGTGAAAACACAAAGTCAGTACATGTCTCACTTGCAATTCATACAGTTTCAACTTACCGTCAGAATGACAGTTCCAGCCCTCAACGTAGTCCCCCGACTCAAATGCTCCAACACCTCACCCACCTTGAAGATCATATCATCAGTGCCAGTTTCCTGCCTCTTCTCCCCATTGACTTTGGTCCAGTACTTCAGTTTCTGCGGATCGGGAATCAACTTTGGCGAAACAATACACGGTCCTACCGGCGCAAACTTATCAAAAGACTTTGCATATCCAAACTGGCCGCCGGATACAGAAGCGGGTAACTGGTAGTTCCGCGCAGAGACATCGTTGGAGATTGTGTAGCCGAGGAGGTAGTCGGCATAGTCTTTTGCTGCGATGTTTTTGCAGTCCTTGGAGACGACGAGGGTTAGTTCGCCTTCGTAGTCGAGTTGGGATTGGCAGGAGGGGTGGATGGGGATGTCTTCTAGGGGACCAGCGAGGGCGTCAGATGGTTTAGTGAAGATGGCTGGGTTGGAAGGGATCTGGAGATTGCATTCTTCCGCGTGGCGGCGGTAGTTGAGACCGACGCAGAGGATAATGTTTGTTGTTGGGAGAGGACATAGTAGCTATGTTGTTTTCCCGTCAGATTTTCCCAAGAGCTCTAATTTTCTCCTCAATGGACATGCGAATACATACCTTTCCGACAGTGGTCTTCTGACCTGTCTTCTTAAACCCACTCTTGACATCTCCTTCCAGAACTTCTACACTGCTCCCCTCAATCTCCTTTGTCGGAACTTCCTTTTCCAAATTTCCATACACTGTCTTCCCATCTTTATCCTCGAAACGGATCAATCGCTCAAATGCCGACATCGCTCTTGTCGTTGTACTGAGATAGTTCACTCGGAATGGCAATAACAACGACTGTGACCTTGGAACGAAAGAAGTCAATCTAGATGATGTAGCAGTAGTACGTGTGCAGCGTACAAGAGAGCTAGCGAACATAGAGTCAGGGATAAGGAAAAAGCTTATGAAGCAGTCAAGAGTGTTGATGCAAGAGGCGCGTTGTGGAGTTCGGGCGATTTGCCCCACGTTCGCGTCGCGGGGTCGACGTTCGGCATTGGGATGTGGAGATGTCCGTTTCCCGAAGTGCAATCGACGGGATCTTTTTGTGTGAAGATTGTCGAAACGAGAGCATGAACGCGTTGTACCCGACAATGGATTGTTACGAGATTGATGAAATGTCCAACATCTCGGATCTGCAATACAAAAGACATAAGGAAAGGATAATCTTGACAGCGTCGTCTTTTCTGTACAATATGCGCTTTGTTCGTAGCGCACCGGGTATCCGCTCTACGTTCCATCTTTCATTACTAGACATCTAGACATCTATACCTTCTGTGCCAGACCCGTGTTCCCCAAAGAAGACGGAGTATCTCTCACCCTGTCATCTCGACATCCCCATTTCCGTTACTCGCCTGCACAACAGCCCCCGGATCCAACCTCCCCAAACACCCAGGACAATTATGCAGGACCATATGCGCAAACATATCACAATCGATACAAAAGTGACTTTCACAAGCCCTGCATTCATACCTCCCGCTCTCAGACGCCTTCTGCTCTTCGCTATCCTCTTCGTCCCTCTTCTCTTTGTTGACCTCGCCGTCTTGTTCCGCCTCACTTCTTTCATTATTGCTGCTTGGCGGATCACTAAAGGAAGCTAGACAGCCCACACACTGCTTACTTCCCTTTTCGCGGGCGCGCGACCAGGATACTGTGGACCAGTTGCGGAGGGGGAAAAGATGGTGGTAAGATCGCGCGAGATGGGTGGAGAGGAGCAAGGTGAGTTGGCAGGAGGGGCAGGTGATAGGTAAGGAGCAGACTTTTGCGCTGCAGCGAGAACAGGTGTAACCTCCCATTGTGAGGTTGCCGTGGCATGCGCACATGGTTAGTTGGTCTTCTACTACACGGGATGGGAAACCCATCATCATGAGTGCTGCGGCGGAGGAAGGATCTGGGGCTTGCGGAGCGGCTGGTGCTGCGACTGCCGGTGCTGTTGTACGGATTACGGGGGGTGTTGTAGTGGCGAGGAGGAGCTCCTTGAGCATTTCCTGATCGGTTGCGATTGTGTACTCGGATTCATCACCAGCGTTTGTCCGAGTGACAATTTCTGTGCAGATCTTGAGGCGCGCGCCCATACCAATTACGCTGACACGTATTCGGTCTCGTACGCAGGCTTTGACTGTTTGGTGTATATCACCCGGATCTAAACTCAACAAGCTCCCAAAGACAACAATGACCTCTCGCGTGCCGTGGCTTGGTGTGTGGTATAATGTTGCTCTTGCCAGTTCCAATGCGTTCTGCAAACTGGGCGCGCCCTTGGGCTCTTTGCCGTCATCTTTGCTTCTCAGGCCTTGTATCGCTGCAACGTGTTCTGCTGGGTTGCCCGAGAGCTCCGAGACTCGTATGCAGACACCATCGTGCATACCCAGTACGCTCATCTGCGATATAGGGTTTTGTTCGAAAAACTCGCGGATGTAGTCTTGTGTGTAGTTGATCATCGTGATGTATCGGTTGGGCCGCATGTCTTTTTCCATCATGGCCTCTGACAGATCAAGCACCAGGACGACGTGACGTATGATACCTCGCTGGAAAGGCTTTGTATCTTTCCGTAACCTTTTGCGCTTCCTCTCTTCTTCCCGTTCTTGTACGCTCTGTCCTAGTGTGCCATCGTCTGCCGGTTCTATCGTCTTCTGGACCGTCCGCGAGTATTCTGTTTCCCATGCCTGCCGCTTTGGCGGTTCCTTCACAGGCGCCTCTACTTTCCGCCTCTTGCCAGGCGCCGAAGATTGTGCGCGTGTGCTTGAAGTACCGCTCTTCGCACCAACGTACTCGTCGGCTGAACTCTCGTCATCGAAATCGTAATCCGAATCGGCCATTGTATGCGCGTGGGTCTGCAGGTCCGGCGGTCGTTGGATGGCGAGCGATCGCAGCTGTGACCGTCGTGCTGGGATGCGAGGCTGTACGTGTGGACTTCAAATGGACGATGCGCACGATTCGGTCTCGGGCGTGTCCGTCAAAGCAGGGTCGTGTGCCGCAAGAAAGACCGATGTTATGATGTAATAAGCTTCATATGTGACGTTGGATGGTGGCAGATACAACGGAAGATGTCAGTCCAAGCTTCCTCATCGTCAGCTACAGTTTCACTAAATTGTGGCAGGCACCGAGTGTTTGGATGGTGGTGAGTTCACTTGACGATCTTGGATCCACATGGGCGGAAGCGTGTCTCACACGTGATAGGCTCGACGCGCTCTCACGTTTTCATGTTCATGTTTTGCATGTGAAGACAGGTCTTGAATATCAGATAGATTCCATTCAGCAAACATTATATATATCGTAGCACAAGTCAGCATGACGCATCAAATGCGTCCAAGGAGCCCCAAAATGGTATACGCTATGTCGGGCAAAAGCCATCATAAGAACATTACGCCGCCGCTGCCTGTACAGCCCCGAGATTACCAGTCAACCCCTGATGGTCGACTCTTAATTATACGCGCCTGAACCAGCGACGGTTGGCATAGGCCAGTCGTCTTCGGTGATGCTCGACCAGAACACCCAAATCATTACTACTGATAGGAGGGTGAAGAGGGTTGAGAAGAGACCTCCGTTGATCTTGCCGTCGGTGCCGTTGCAGATGTGGACGCTGATGACATATTGGAAGATTTGGCCAATGGCGAAGAGGAGAGCAGCGGCAAGCAGATATACTGGGACGAGTTAGTACGAGCTGTATACAAGATTTGATAATTCCTTACGCATTGGCTTGCGCTCGCCGAGAATGCGCAGCACCAGGAAGGCCTCCAGACAGAAGAAGATGACGATGAAGACTAGTGGTACGAGTTGGTAGAGGGTGTACAGCGCGTAGGCTTGGTTTGGTACAAAGCGAGTGTCCTCCCAGTAACCCGTCCAGTTGAGTCCAGTATCGAGGGCGATATAACCGGTTCCGATGAAGATGACAAGCGACGAGATTAAGAGGAGACCGATGGATACTGCCGTGCCGTCGTCAAGTAGTTGGTAGCCAACGGCGCCGTTGAGCATGAGGATCCAGGACGTGGCGGTGATGGCAGCGATGTGGATAGCGACAAAGACCTGTAGTGAGATTAGACTCTGCATTCCGACATGCAGGACTGAGTACATACAATGCGCACAGTGCTGTTGAGGGGGAATCCGCCAATAGTAAAGATTTCGCAGATGGATATGACGATGTAGCCGAGGAGGAAGAGCTGCATTTCTCTGCGAGCTGTTAGCCGTGCAATCTCAATGCGCGTGGATGACTGCGCACCTTCGTCCTACAGCAGCCTTCTTTCTTTGCGATCTCCATAGCAGGAACAGGGTGGTGAGGATTGCAATGCCGCAGATGATTATGGATCCTGGTGGTGTGAGCAAAACATCGTCACAATGCGCATATGCTTCGTACCCAAATTGTGCAGCCGGTCACCTCCACCCACAGGGAAGCCTTGCAGGGTGCAGCCATCTTGCCATCCGTTGTTGTCTATTGTCGAAGCTGGGTTGAAGAGCTGTGGAGCATGGGTTAGCGTCGCGTCGACGAACAATGGGCGGGCAAAGGGGTGCAGCGATCGCAACATACATAACAAACTGTCGCGCGTTAGTATAGACAACAAGATAGGTATCGTGAGTTTGTTTTACCCGGCAGAGTTGACCAGCTGTTTCCAGAGTCCCGACAAAAGTCATCGAACTTGCCGTATCTTGACATGTCTTTTTCGTTTCGGGCAGCGGAGCCTCAGCCTTGCCTTCAGGTGCCCTTTGTTGTGGGGAGCGATCGTTATCAGGCTGTGAGCGCTGCGATAGATAGCGAGGGAGATTGGCGCAACCACGATAGGAAGTGGAGGTGAAAGCGAATCGAGAGGTGATTGCGGCGGAGAGAGATGATGCGCTGCAGCGTATGTGGTTGTGGCTGGGGGAGCTTCCTTGAAACAATGCACGAAGCCAAGCCTTCCAGCTTTCGATGTCTGGTTACCAGGGCGTGCGGGCGGGTGATTTTGTGGCTGCACAATCTCACTGGTCCCAAATCGTCTCTCTCCGCTAAGCCAACCCCCTGCGATGGATGGCCTGAATTGGGTTTTGCGACAGCGATTATAGTGAGGGATGCCCGGTGACAGTTCTAGAAACACACAAAGCGAATCTCCTCCGGCCCTCGTCAGAAGCAAGAAACGAGGAACCACGATGCCGAACAAACACGTTAATCTCAGATGTGCCCAATCAGAGGTAGCGCATAGACGGCGCTAGTACGTTTGAGAAAGGGGGCCCGTAGATCAATGTGCATCCAGCGGCAGAGCGCCATGGGCCTTGATGTGTCAAATCCAGCATGACGCACAACGACTCTACCGGTGGTACAATGGAGTCATTCACTGTATTGACTTGCCCTTGCTGCGTCGTTGCGTTGCTCGACTCCCGACCCTTCCTGTGATACACAACTCTAATACACAACTCTATTCCAGCCACTGCTGACCTCGATCGTTGACCGCCGTGTTTGTATCCAGGTTGGCCTGGGGGCCGCGAGAGCTGCGTGTTTCGTCCTTGAAGCGAAGCTGCAGCTTGTAAACGTCAGGAGGGCCTCCGGCGTCTACTGTGTCGATTGGATGGGCCTTGACGGTTTTCTGTTTCAACGCTAGTAACTATAGTAACTCGACGATAGGTTTGGGGGAGATTAGAAACGCGTGAACGCGTTGGGTATATTAAATGCTTCGAGCACGAGCGTCTGCGATCAAAAACAAGTCTAATCCATCATCATCAAAAGCAGCCGCGTTATACATAGTATACACTGAAGAAAAGCACCTATTTTGGCAGTCTCCACGAGCCCACGTTTTACGCGCGAAGCGAAGCATGCGAGAACGTGTCGGTGCCCTGCTATTTGATCATCACGAGAACTGCACCATGTGGCTCTGCGTCTCCGCCCACACGTCGTCCTGTAGCCTCGTGCTTCTTGTTGCGGCTTAGTCAAGACTGCATCCTTCTCACTACACGAATACTACTACACGAATATCCACACACCGCATGCGTTGTGCGAAGTTGATCGCGGCTATCTTTCCGCTTTGCAGTCAGTCTCCACGCGGGGCTCCAATCGTCGAGACCAAGACCCCAACGTGACCCGCCTCCACTCCAGGAAGGCCCCGTACATGGCGGAAGGTTGGTGGTGCACTTTTAGTCGGCCCCTTCAAGGCGTAGTGTGAGCCTCGTGAGCTACTGTGCCGGAGTCTTGTGCTGCACCGCGGGATCTAAGGGTAGCTGTCAAGCCATGTTGTCAACGGCAGGCGATTGCGATGGCGAGAACATGGCGATGCGTACATGTCCATCAGGCTCAGTCAAGATAACAAACAAAGGCGGTCCTGTGCGTGTACATCATCGTGCATGACACGCCGCGCACTCGACAGCAGCTCCAATCGCAGCATGTTCGGACCGAGCAGGAAGAAGCACCATTTCCCGCCAAGTGCCCCCGGCAGCGCAGCCCGGACAGGGACCTACATTCGTTCGCATGCACTGCAGCTCCAGCATCTCTGATCACGAAGCGCTATCGTGCCCACTGTCTTTTTCCACTGTAGCCCAATGTGACCGAGTTTCTCACCGCTCTTGCGCTAGCTTTACCACATCCCTCGTCTCGGCTGCTTGACCCTGTGACGTGCCCCCAGCGAGCCGCCTTTTCGTTCCTTCTCCCATCCACCCACCACCTTGGAGTCGGGCTGCTCCCTAACAGCCTGCCACCTTCACCATTCCTTCCTACTCGAACAGCAACAGGAGGCCTGCCAACATCCCGCTCCACAACCTTTCGTCCTCTGCCCGTCCGCGAGACCACGATTCCGCTTATCTGCTCGACGACCACGATAAGGACAGCGCGCGGTCCTCGTTTGACACACCGTCCTCCGACTCCGACCTTTCCGTCTGGAGCGACACTGGTGACCTCGTCGACCAGCTAGCTGACCGGGAAGATCCGCTCCGCATCAACCTCGAAGCCGGCAACTCATCGAGGCCAGGCAAAAAGCAAAAGCGAGCTCGCTTTGCCTCCCAGGACCTGCACGAGAAGGGCTCCCACGGCCTTCGCCTGGAAGACATTGAGATACCCGACCCGGGACCACGAACAATCTCAAAGGCAGAGAAGATACTAGCCAAAATCATGGCACCCAACGATGGGCCCTCCCGTATCCACGGGTTACACGGCAAGAAGCTGATGTATGCAGCACAGATTCCAACTCTGGGTGCTCAAGCTAACAGCAATGCAACAGCTACTTCACAAGTGTCTTTGTATCATTAGGCGTCTTCCTGTTTGGTTATGACCAGGGAGTCATGTCCGGTATCATCACGTACGCCGTCGCGAACCCCTCCGCCCTTGACCGTATCTAACAGCCTGACAGCGGTATCTACTTCAAGGACTACTTCAACCAGCCTTCCGCCGTCGAACTCGGTTCCATGGTAGCTATCCTCGAAGTCGGTGCCTTCATCTCATCACTAGTCGTGGGCCGCATTGGTGATGTGATTGGAAGACGGAAGACCATCTTGTACGGCTCCCTCATCTTCGTCGTAGGCGGTGCTCTTCAGACCTGCGCGACGGGCATTCCCATGATGCTTCTTGGACGAGTCATTGCTGGTCTTGGTGTCGGATCGCTCTCCACCATCGTCCCTGTATACCAGTCCGAGATCTCGCCTCCCCACAACCGAGGAAAGATGGGCTGCATTGAGTTCACTGGCAATATCACAGGCTACGCAGTCAGTGTGTGGGTTGACTACTTCTGCACTTATATCAAAAGCGACTGGTCATGGAGAGTCCCGCTCTTTATGCAGTGCATCATGGGTCTTCTTTTGGCCGCAGGAAGCTTGCTCATTTGCGAGTCTCCAAGGTTTGTACCATGATCTCAACCCCTGGAATCTGCTGACACATACAGATGGCTCTTGGACAACGATCACGACGAGGAGGGCATTGTAGTTATTGCCAATTTGTACGGAAAGGGCGATATTCACAACCCCAAAGCACGAGATGAATACCGAGAGATCAAGATGAACGTGCTGCTCCAGCGTCAAGAAGGTGAACGATCATACCCCGACATGTTCAAGCGATACTCCAAACGCGTCTTCATTGCTATGTCCGCCCAAGCCCTCGCGCAACTCAACGGCATCAACGTCATCTCGTACTATGCACCGCTTGTCTTCGAAGAGGCTGGTTGGTACGGTCGCCAAGCTATTCTGATGACAGGTATCAACGCCATCACGTACCTGCTATCCACCATTCCGCCATGGTACATTGTGGACACTCTAGGCCGCAGGAAGATTCTGTTGTCTGGAGCGCTTATGATGATGATTTCGCTCTCCGCCATTTCGTACTTCCAATTCCTGCAAGCTTCCTGGACACCCAACATGGTCGTCATATTTGTCATGATCTACAACGCCGCATTCGGATACTCATGGGGTCCTATTCCGTGGTTGTACCCACCGGAGATCCTGCCACTCAGCATTCGTGCCAAGGGTGCCAGTCTGAGTACCGCGACTAACTGGGCTTTCAACTGGCTGGTTGGAGAAATGACACCGATTCTGCAGGAGCACATCCAGTGGCGATTGTACCTTATTCACGCATTCTTCTGCGCAGCCAGTTTTGTCATTGGTAAGTTTGATGGAAAATGTGGGCTAAAGCGACTTACTGACTGTATCTAGTGTACTTCATCTACCCCGAAACTGCGAACGTCCGTCTGGAAGACATGAACTCCCTATTCGGAGACGCTACTTCAGTCATGCCCACTCCGGAAACTCTCGCGCAAGCCGAATCTCTCTTCAGCGGAGAAGGTCGCGGCTCTCCTGTGCCCTCGCTTGATATCCGAGGCGGACGCCGTGCGCAAGATGACGCGATCCCTGGACTCAACATCGACCCCCCTGACATCGAGAGCGGCAACAAGAACATGGCCAAGGCGGATACCGAGAACGGCGACGGTCTTGGTGGCTGGATCAGCAACATGGTCAAGAGGACAAAGGGCAATGGCGAAGGCGACAGCTCGAGCGGAAAGTACAAGCAGGTCGGACAAGACGAGGACTAGAGCACACACGGTGTGTACGTTGACAATTTTGCATTTCCTACGTATATCTGCATCATCTAGACAGGCGATGCGCATGTTCCAATATCACGGGCCAATGGCTCATCGAGCGAAGTTTTTGGGTTGGTAGAGTATGCGAGGCATATTTTGGGCGTTTGTTGTTTGTGTGTTGAGTAGGTTAGAGGAAGGCGTCTTCCACAAGACGAAATTACCATGTTTTTCTCAGCATAGCATGATGTAGGGAATAGGCTTTGGTGACGTGCATAATGATGGTCCCCCCTCCCCGGCTTAGCCACCCACTACTCTAGGCAGATTACCATTGCAACGGCACCTCGGAAGCGCGATTGGGGCCAGATGAATGGAATAGTGGGCTTCACGTGATGGATGTGAACAGGTGTCGCTTCTCCCGTGCCCTGATGCGGCGGCCGGGCTCTAGCTTCCTTTGCTCGTACTGTAGTCTAATTCGGGAACAGCCCACCTCCTCGATCTCGCAGCGCAGGAGATTCTTCCATTGCTCCCACCCCGTGAACTTCCCTTTTATGCCTTCACTTGCTTTGGGCTTTTCTTCTACGGCCCACGGCCACTTTTAATTGATTCCCTTCTCTCGAGTTGTGTTGCGACCGACCGACCGACTGCATCGCGTAGTCGCTCAAGCTCCGTGGTACCGACCAACCGTTTACTACCAAATCCAGCCTCAAGCCACGAATCCCTTCCACCTTCTTCACGACTTCGCGATAATATCTGGAGACAACCAGGGAAACAGCCACCGCCCATCACCATGGCATCGACTGCGCACACGACGGGCGCCGATGCACAAGCAGAGGAGCTGCGGAGGAGAAATGTAGCCGCGCCATCACAGGCCGCAGCGCCAATCGCTGCACTGGCACAAGAGAGGGAGAAGTCAAAGGACAAGGTACGCCATCTTGTACAAGCCGCATCAGAGCTGTCAATATTCTGGTGGCTGCAGGGACTCGTTGCTAACCAAACCGCAGCCTTTCAGCATCATCTCCTTCCTGGACGACTACGAATTCATCTGGGCACCTCTTATATTCACCTTCTTCGCCTTCTTCACACGCATGTACAAGATTGGCCTCTCGCCAATCGTCACTTGGGACGAAGCCCAGTAAGTCCATCAACTCCGACGCACACATGACTAGTTCTGACTTGGTGCAGCTTTGGCAAGTTCGGTTCACACTACCTCAAGCGCGAGTTCTACTTCGATGTCCACCCACCGCTCGGAAAGATGCTCGTCGGTTTGTCCGGATACCTCGCAGGATACAATGGCTCGTTCGAGTTCAAGTCCGGAGAAACGTACCCCCCGGAGCTGAACTACACCTTCATGCGCCTCTTCAACTCGGCTTTTGGTGCTGTTTGCGTTCCCCTGGCCTACTTTACCGCCAAAGAATTGAACTTCCGCCGTCCGACCGTATGGTTCGTCACCCTGGCCGTTCTCTGCGAGAACTCGTACACCACTATCAGCCGTTTTATCCTCCTTGACTCTATGCTACTATGCTTCACCTTCACTACCGTCTTCTGCTGGTCCAAGTTCCACCGCCAGCAACATGACCCATTCTCTCCTGAGTGGGGTCTGTGGCTGATGCTTACCGGAGTTTCAATTGGTTGTGTATGCAGCGTCAAGTGGGTTGGATTCTTCGTCACAGCTCTCGTTGGATTGTACACCATTGAAGACCTCTGGCGCAAATTCGGTGACCTGAAGATGCCCAAGGTACGTGAGATTACCCATCGCCTGCTATCAAACTAACGTGTACAGATCGAGCTAGCCACGCATCTCGCTTTCCGCGTTTTCAGTCTGATCCTCATCCCCCTCGCCGTCTACATGTTCTCCTTCTACCTCCACTTCATCATCCTCGAAAACAGCGGTCCCGGCGATGCGCAAATGAGCTCTCTCTTCCAAGCCAACCTGCGAGGAACTGAGGTTGGCAAGAACAGCCCTCTCGAAATCGCATACGGTTCCCGCACCACGTTGAAGAACATGGGATACGGAGGTGGACTGCTCCACTCTCACGTCCAGACATACCCCGAGGGCTCTACCCAGCAGCAGATCACTTGCTACCACCACAAGGATGCCAACAACGACTGGTTCTTCTACCCCAACCGCCACGAGGTCGAATACAATCCTGAAGAGGAGCTCCGCTACCCTGGCAACGGTGACGTTATTCGTCTGATCCACGCCCAGACTGGCCGTAACCTCCACTCGCACCAAGTCGCTGCCCCTGTTACAAAGAGTGATTGGGAAGTTTCTTGCTACGGCAACACAACTGTTGGTGACACCAAGGACCATTGGGTTGTTGAGGTCGTACGCGACGCTGCTTCGAGGGACTACTCCAAGCTCCGGACGCTTACTACCGCTTTCCGTCTGAAGCACAAGGATCTGGGCTGCTACCTCCGCGCTGGCAATGTCAACCTACCTCAGTGGGGTTTCAAGCAGATCGAGACAACCTGTGTCAAGAAGAACAACCCTCGCGATGTTTACACTCATTGGAACATCGAAAGCCACACCAACGAGAAACTGCCGCCAGGCAACCCTGGTGACTACAAGTCTCCCTTCCTCCAGGACTTTATCCATCTTAATGTTGCTATGATGACATCTAACAACGCACTTGTCCCTGACCCCGACAAGCAAGACGACCTCGCCTCCAGTTTCTGGCAATGGCCCATCCTCCATGTCGGTCTCCGCATGTGCGGCTGGAACGATGACAGTAAGCATGCACCTCACTTTGCCCTCGTTCCGTTACTAACATAACCACAGTCGTCAAGTATTTCCTCCTAGGTAACCCCTTGGTCTACTGGGGCAGCACTGCCTCGCTAGGCATTTTCGGTCTTCTTCTCCTCTTTTACGTCGTCCGCTGGCAACGTGGATTCAATGACCTGAAGCAATCGGAAATCGACTTGTTCCACTACGCAGGTATCTATCCCATCATTGGCTGGGCTCTCCACTACGCACCATTCGTCGCCATGGGCCGTGTCACATATGTGCACCACTACTACCCCGCTTTGTGGTTTGCCATCATCGTTATGGGCTTCTGCTTGGACTTCACCACAAGGAAGTTGAACAAGCAGGTACAGTGGGGCATCTTTGCTGTACTGTACCTTGCTACCATCTTCCTGTACTGGCTGTTCAGGGCCATCTCCTTCGGTATGGTTGGACCTAGCAGCCAATGGAAACACCTCAAGTGGTTCGAGAGCTGGAGGATCACCGACTAAACTCTCTCCTGCTCTATTTTGAGAGCAAAAAGGACGTTTGCTCTTTTTGTAACAACATCTTCTTTGCATCGGGCTTCTTTTGGTGAACAGGGGGGTATCTAGGGTTATGGATATCAGGCTGGTGAAGGCATGCATCAAAGATTTTTTCAAGGCAAGGGCTAGCGAAGGTGTTCCTAGGGTGGAGTCTCTCTTTGGTGGATGATATAACTCTAGACATTTTAAAAGGACAATGTGATGATGCATTCTACTTCCCTCTGCTCTGCGGTCGTTGCCCACTCAGATAGGTAGCCTCTTCGGCTCATTTGATCCTTTTCGTTCAGAGGCAACTTGTACGGAAACGTTCGCAACCCGCCGTATCTTTTGTCCCACCTCTCTCTCTATCCACGATTCAATCTATTGGGTTTGTTAGTGTGATCAGAGGGCGTTGAACAGCTAACTGACCGGACAGTACTTGAAGATCAGCCAAGCGCATATGGTGGAGACCAGACAAATGCTTCCAGCGAGGAAGAACCAGCGCCAGTCTGGGTTGTCTTTCAAGATATTGACGTTCATGCCAAACAGGCTCTGATAACAACATCGTTAGTCTAAAACAAGTTCGCGCAGGTCCGCATTGACTCACTGATGTAAACATTGCGGGAAGAAAGATGAACTGTAAGTGTAAGCAGTCTCGTCTAGTTGCTACAACAGCGAGGATCTCATACCGTTATCCAGCTCAGGCGTTTCGTGCTTGTAGCAATACTGATCGACCTATGAACATCGTGTATCGACACCCAGGCGAATTCCTTTGCAAAATGAGCTAAGGGGAATGGTCATTTGGAGATCCGTCGAGGGAACGTACCAGCTGTAACAGATCTCTTACGGTCTGATCGAGCCCGTCAAGCCGCCCACCTATTGTAGTCGTGAAATCAGATAGCAACATATCCACCTCATCGGAGCCCTGGTTTCCATTGTAGCGAAAGGAGTAGTCGGAAGCAAACTCGTGGGCAGTTCTTGTTTGTTCCTTCAGAATTTTGCGAAGATCAGCCCATGTTCGCGCGTTTTGCGCGAGCCTCAGTATGAGCTCACGGTTACTGCCTCTTTCTTCGAGTTGACTGATGCGCTGTAGATTAAATTAGACATGATAGAAATGAGATAATGCGATAGAGTCATTGTAAGAGCCTCACTTACACATTCAGCCAAATGTTGCTCAGCTAGATCACAGATTTCTAGCCACACCTCTCGCAGGTGGGATAGGAATTGTGCGAAGAAATCGAGTCCGTCCTTTGGAATGTTGCCGCTAGGAAGCATGCTGAAGTAATCCGTTGGTCTGCACCTTAATTCATCATCTACGTTTGAGGTTGATGATGATGTACTCCATGCGATTCTACACGTGCCTCGATCGGGTACCTTGAAGAAATTTCCATTCGCCTTGTCGAAGCCAGCAGGAAACCAAATTGCGACGGAGAAACGAACATTGCCACTTTTGGAGAGACTTGGTACGGACGTCTCTAGCATGTTCGGCCGTATCGGTACTATGGAGGGATGTAATTGGCCATTTTTCCATGGCAATTCGTTGGCCAGCAGCCTTGTATGACTTTGTAAGCTTATTATCTCAATTCAAATCCCCCGTTTGACTTACATGAGACGACGCCCTGTCTTTGGTGCGTTATGCATCTGCCTGATTGTATCTGGAATAGCTGCTGCTTTGATGGAACGTATAGTCTTCTTCCCACTCAACTCTTTCTCCAGGTATACAGCATCTGGCATTGTTTGACCATACGCATCAAGCCACTCATGTTTTCTAACTCCCGTCATGTCTGCAGAACTCTCAAGAAGCATGTCAATAAAATCGCAGCGCTTTCGTTGTATCGCTAGACGTAATGCTGTGTTGCCTCGCCCATCTTTGCAGTCGACACTCGCTCCAAAGGATACGAGGCTCTCCGCTATGTCGAAGTGTCCAAGTATCGTTGCAACGTGCAGGGCCGAGCGACCGAGGTTGTCTTTGGTATCGACATTGTAGCCAGCCTCTAATAGAACTGTCACTAAAGACGCTTCCCCTCTCTGAACTAGTAAATGCAACGTCACCTCATCCTTCTTAGAGAGTAATTCCATCACATTGTTATCTCGGCGTTTAGCAGCCGACCATAACAACGTTTGTTCGTTTTCGTCGAGGGCATTAATTTCTGCGGTAATAACACTGGGTTCGAGACGTTTAAACAACAGCTTTAGCATCACGGCGTTGCCTGTTTGAGTGGCACAAGACAGGAGAGCTCTGTTGTGTGTACCCTTTGGGGTCTCGCCGAAGCCGGAAGCTTTTAGGAGTTGCCTTGCAATACTTTCGTATCCCATGAGCAGGGCTAGGTGTAGCGGTGTACTTAGATCCTTGTCTGGAACATGTACGAGAACTCTAGACTTTTTGAGCAAGTGCTCCACCACTTTGTGATGTTGTTCCTGCACGGCTTCATGTAGAGGAGTGCGAAGATTTTGGTCTTTTACGTTCACATCTGCACGATCCATAAGCGCAATGACACAGTCTTCATATCCATCAATCGCAGCCAGATGCAGTGGAGTTGCACCCCTTGGGTCTCGTAAATCTGGATCAGTGCCATGTGCAAGTAACAGCTTCACGACACCCCTGTGGCCATTCTTTGCAGCTGCATGTAATGGTGAGCCACCGTACTCGTCTTTGCCAACATCTGACATGGTCTCCAGTTTTGGTGTACCTAGTAATGCGTCTACCAGCTCTTCATGCCCGTTTTCCGCGGCCAGGTGGAGTGGGGCTGAACCATTCTTATTGCGTGGGGCTAAAGTGATCTCGGCTCGTGCAAGTAATAACACCAAGATCTCTTTATAACCCTTCTTCGCGGCTGCATGTAGTGGAGTTTCACCACTTTTATTTTGAGAATTCACGTCGATGCCAGGATGTGCAAGCAGTAATTTCGCCATCTCTTCCAGGCCTCGATCCGCGGCCAAATGTAGCGGTGTCTGCTGATTCAGGTTATCAAGGCCATAGGTGTCTTTGCTGTTGACGTCTAGGCCATCTTGGTCGAGCAGGAGTTTAGTTACATCGATGTGCTTGAACAGTACAGCTGCATGTAACAGCCCATAGTAACCATAAGGTCTTTCGTTCACGTCGAATTTCCGCGTCGCAAGCAGCATCCCGGCTATCCTCGCTTGTCCGTGCCACACGGCCCACCACAGCGCTGTCCTGCCCTCTGAGTCTTTCGCGGTTTTGTTCCATTCATTCGTACCGAGCCGTAACTCTTTCCATTCGTTCGTACTGAGCTGTGACTCTACTTCATCCTCCTTCCCATTCTTTGCGGCCAACCACAGTGGTAGGTTCTGATTGCTCTGGGAGGAGTTGACAGTACTGCCTGTCGCGCTCTGTTTGCTTTCTAGCAAAGCTCCGGAATTCATTTTGAAGAGTGCCCTAGGTTGGTAGAATAAATTACAACATTAAGCTCTCCAAAGAGAGACGAATGTATAAGTAGAAGGGCTGAAGCATAAATGATCGCGATGCCTCGTAGCACGAAAAAAAGGTCAGCCAAGCAAGTATTGAATTGCGAGATGTACAACTGTACCAGAGCGCCTTTTATGAAGAGAAAAGAAGGCAGTAATAACATCGTTGATGACCTCCGGTGAACGAGGTAGGAGTGTTCCATAGCTGCGCCACGCTTCTAAGCGCCTACAAGTTGACGTGGCAGCCTTATCCCTGTAAAGCGGTACCGAGGATGCTGAGCCACAAGAAGTTATTTCTAATATCGGGAATTATAACTTGACAGGCATATTGTTGCTGAAGCCACGAGCAGGATTGCGATCGTGGCGGCACATTGAGCATACCTCAAGTTTCGGCACGAATGAATGTGACGTTGCGCTGGACTTTATACTCCTACATGTACTTTCACATCCATTACATACATATCCACTTCACTTCCAAACCTCCGCTGTGCCGCGTTCTCCTATCTAGTACTTTAATCCCGACAGGACCAGCCCAGCCCTCGTCTCTCTGCTTCCCTGCTTCCCTTCTTCTCACGAAGCCAAAGTTACTCAGCCCTCGGTACCTCAGTACTCAGCCAACCTCAACCTCCGCCCAATATTCCTGCGTATCACGTCGCGCTCGACGGGTTCGTTCTGCGCTCGATTTGCGTTGAGTGCCTGACGAAGCATTCCCGCATCGAAGAAGCCATCTATAATTGCGGAAGAAAACCAAGAATCAGCCAAAATGAAACATATGGAAGGGGGGTTCTGTGGGTAGAACGAAGTAGTGATGGGGAATGAAGTCTCTTGCAATGCTGCCCATGCTCTCGACAATGACTCGTGTTGAGAAAATGATAGACGATGAAATGAAGTAAAGAGAAAAGAAAAAAACACTAAGACGAATAAAAGATTGGTTTCCGCGCCGACTGCGGCACCTTCCTCGCCTTGACTGTCTTGACAACTGGAATAGGCTTATGCGGTGAACTCATCAAAACAGGCGTCATGGGTTTAAAAGGAGGAGAGTGAGGAGGCGTAGGCGGTAAACCGCCTATTCTTGGGAAAGGAGGCGTAGAAGGAGAAGAGGAACAAGAAGCATGGCTCGAGACTTCATCAAGGGAAAGAAGGGAAGGAGGGGAAGGGGGAGTCCTACATCCACCAAGACCGTCGTCGTCGTCATCGTCTACTATACTCTCTGCGGGCGTCTGTTGCTTGCCACCGTCTCCTAGAATGATTCTGCCTCTGCTCTTGAGACGGCTGGCTAGGGGTCTGTCTTCTGCTTCGCGGGCACGGGTTGCGGTTTTATCGGCTGAGGTACCGCGGCGTTTGATTTGGCGGAGGAGTTTGCGGATCTCCAAGAAGTAAGATTCGAGCGCGTCAATGTAGCGCGAAGTTTGGCGGTGCTTGGATGAGGCGCAAATAGAGATGCTGCCGTCTTTGATGATGTAACCGATGCCGAATCCGTCGGCGGATGTTGGGCCGAAACCAAATTGACGGAGAGAAGGGTTGCCGCAATTTGAGGTGGAGAGAATGGTTTGGTTGATCTTGTCCCAGCCACTGTCGGCGAAGAGGGCGGGCATTGAGTGTTGCATTGGCGCTGGTGGTGGTGAGCTGGAGATGGAGTCGTTCTCTGATAGTACTGAGTTGCGGTTGGGTGATCCTACACCCGATGCATCAGCGCTAGATGGTCGCGTAGAGTCCCAGCCATCACTGCTAGCTGTGTCGTTTGACTCGTCGATGGCACGCTGCCAAATGCAGTATAGGGCGTAAAGATGTCGGTCAGGACCTTGGGCTTTGGAACAGATCTTTGTGTTCTCAGTGTGCTTCTGGCAAGCCTTTCGGAGTGCCTCGATCTTTTGCGTTGCTGGGTTCTCGCCCCAGAATGTTGTCAGAAAATCGACTGACTCTTCCGTCACGGACCGGATGGCTTCCGTACGTCCATGGTAATAGATCTTGGTCATGGCGGGCTCGTATACGCACTCTATCCGTCCATATAAACCATAGTACGCTGCCTGGAAGGCCATCTGAACAAAAGCATCAGGAGAGAAACCCATCGAAGTCATGAAGTTCTTTCCATAGTGAGGAAATTCTAGAGTCGCAAACTCGTTCTGTTGGATAAGATCTGCCAGGCGCGTCTCGGCAAAACGAAGTGCTGTGCTAAGTTCCGGCAACATGTCCCACTCAAGCTTATGGGGTGTTGTTTGTACGTCACCGAAGCTATCTGGGTCGCGCTTCGCGGGATCAGGGCTCGAAGAAGCCCACAGACTTGGTGCACTACCGTTGATAGTCCTGGCAAATCGGAGGATAGTATCTGTATACACGTCGGATGCAAACCTTAGCACTGTATGACCGTCGACACCGGTATGTTCGAAGTTGATTCCAGCACTTCCGTTTTTGCAAACGATAATTTGCAGCTTGTCATACCAGCGATTGGTGCATGTTCCCACCTGAACACCGCGCTCAATCTTGCTCGTACCGCAAAGCATGTTCATACAGAGATCGGCACCTGTTTGTGGCTCGGTGTAATCCAGACATAGGACGAAAAGTGCCGAGTCGACGATATTGAGACAGTCAGAGTTGTTTGAACCTTCCTCCCTGTGCAACACATCGCGGAGACCTGCCCAGACCTTTCGGTTCTCCGTACTGAGCACACCTAGTGCTCCTTTGGCAGCATCCTGGATCGGTATCTCCTGTGCGTCCTCTACAATGACTTGGAGGTTGAGCGCAATATCCTTTTCTGTCATGATCAGGTCGTTGTTGTCATCCAGAACATCGAACCAATAGAACTGGCCATAGCACATGACGACGATATGCTTGGACGTAGGGTCTTGACCAATCTGGCATCCATGTTCAGTGGGTATCCTAGCAGTACCAAACAGTCTTGAGTATTGGTACATGCACAACGGTTGGCCGCGGATGGTGTCAGGCGGTAGTTCTTCTAGACGAACAGCTCTGACAAACGACAGTGCCGAGACCACTAACGAGGCTGCGCGAGTGACCTGGTTGTTGCGAGCTGGGGTGGGATCATCCTCCAGTAAGAAAAATGGGTTTAGATTAAGTACCACCGGGTTGTCAAAATTGAGATATGAATCATACCCTAGCGATAGGTCAGCGTATGATGCATGGATATGAATGACACTTTCAACTATCAATCACGAAACCACCTCTAATACTGCTCACTCCTGTCATCTGAAATACAAGGCATATACTTACAGAACTGCTCGATGTAGTTGTTCTTTCCGCTAGCGTATTTCTTCAACTTTTCCTGAAGCACTGGTCCATCTGTCTTGAGGAAGTCCTCTACGGAATGAACCGTGTCGCTGTGTTCCTTTGGTGATTGCAAGGGTTTGAGAGCAGCGATGTATTTCTTGCACGAACTGTCTAGCTCTGGGATGGGAAGCTTCGGAAGACTGTCTTCGTGTGCGAAGGTAATGCCTGGTCTCGAGTTTGGGTTGGTATGGCTTGCTAACGGTGCCTGTGCCTCTGCAGAGTGAGACTGTGTGCTGTTCTTTGCGTTCTCTAACGAGCGAGTGGTATCGTTGGCTTCTGAGCCAGACATCTTGGATGCTTTGACTAGTGTGTCCTCAAGGGACGACGGTTGGGTAAAAGTGCGGACTGCCATGACGAGTGTGTCAGTTACGCGTAGAGAGGAGAGATGGAGGTGGCAATGTTGAGATGCCGCAAGGCACTGCGATAGAAATAGTGACAGTCCTGAAGACAGTAGGCCGGCATGGGTACTCAAAGTTCGCGAAGAGGCATCGAGGTACTTGGGAAGGGAAGCTTCTTATAAGACTCGAGACGAATGGGGAAAGTATGTCTGGGGCGGGTCCACACGACAACTGGGCATGTGAAACGCGCGATAGGCTTTGTAATAAACAGACAAGGTGATGCAAGTATGCCGCTCAGGTAGCCGACCGCTGACCCGGAACGTGACGCGGACCATGGCAGACCAGAGAGGTGAATGACCCGATGTGGTGAACCAACGAAAGGCCCATGCAAGGAGAATGCAACTTACACAGTAGCGTCAAGCCCTAAATGAAGTGCGAATAGTTTGACGTCTTGTCCAGTTCTGAAAGCTGAATGAAGCTGCTGTCGCTGCTGTAGTCAATGTACACTCTTGCGCAACAACTTACTGTACTCCAATGGGCGTTATTGTGCTCTCCAAGATGCAGCAGGACAAGGATGTAGGACCGGAAAAGATGAGCCGCGGTGGAAGCACAGCAAATGTCAGAGAGACTCGGTCGTGAGGATACGGTAGGCGCGCAAGGCTGCTCCCGAGGTGTACTAGTGGGCCTGTTAGAAACCAGCTATCTATGTTACGGACGAGTGGAAGCGTCGGCGGTAGCGCGAACTTATAAAGGGCACCCACCGTCGCGTAGGTGGTCCGGTTAATCGGAGAAATATGCTTGGGCAGTTCTACGACAACGGTTACAAGGCACTCGCGTTGGATGGGACTATAGTGTGTAGCTACTTGGAGGAGAGGATACTGCGCGCCTATGCGGTCATTGCTCACGAGCTCTACGTAGAGTAACCTGAGGCGTCGATGTCTGGGCCTAGTGCTGGGCGGGCTGGGATTGGAGGAGTTGGCTGATGTATGCCAACGTGTGGAGAAGCGGGGAGCAGGGTGTGACGTAGGACACGGACCATAGGAGAAACGGAAGACCCCCACTATGGCATGTCTCTGTGGACTAAAGACTAAACCAACTAGCGGCCAAGAGCTTCTCGAACATACGCGAACACATTTCATCACGCGTCAAGCACCCCACGGTCCACGTCTGTCCAACCTCTCCGTCCGTGACATTTGACCGAAAAGGCGAGTCCGGAACCGATTCGCGCGTGCCATCCGCAGAGCCGCGCAAATGCGACACTTTGGCCCATGACGGATCTGCTGCAGGTGCTGCCTGACTTCGACGCGAAACCTTACACCCATTTGCTGCCCTCGCTCGACAAGGCCCTGATCACCTCTAATGACCTGCTTACCCTTGACGCGGCCGACGTTGCCAAACGCGCCCAGCTGCCGGCGGCAGAGGTGAGGAAACTAGCAGATGCCGTGATAGCTGCTCTACACCACCAGCTGGGTTTCGGCGGAGAGGAAGCAGTCGGCAATTCCTTCCTTTCCGCATCGGGTAACCCGGACACGACCGAACATGGCTGGACTTGTATAAGCACCTTGGATCAAGAGCTGGACGCTGCCTTGGGTGGAGGCATACCGCGCGGGTACCTGGTAGAGGTCACCGGTGAGAGGTACGTCAGTATGGGGTATTGTTTAACAAGACTATACTGACTGACTGCATTAGTGGTGCCGGTAAAACGCAACTACTCCTTACCTTGCTGCTAGCCTCACAATTACCGCCTCCCCAAGGTCTTGCCAAATCGGCAGTCTACATATCTACCGAGGCAATACTATCCACGACCCGTCTCGCCCAGCTGCTATCCTCCCATCCGGCCCTCGCTCCATTGCCCGCCGACCAGAAGCCCTCACTATCGCGCGTGTTGAGCATACAGACCCCAGATCTCGAATCACAGGAGCACATACTGCGCTACCAGCTGCCCGTAGCCATCGAGAAGCATGACATCGGCCTTGTCATCTTGGATTCTGTGGCCGCCAACTACCGCGCTGAGTTTGAGAAGCAGGGTGCAGGGAATGGAGCTGCGGCTATGGCTAGACGAGGCACACAGCTTGTACAGCTAGGTGAACTACTAAGAGAACTCGCGCGCACAAAAGGCATAACTATCGTTGTAGCCAACCAAGTTGCCGACCGATTCACAAAGCCGCCGTCTGCTGTATCCTCTAATACTGCTTCAAGAACAGCATCTACCAACAGCCAAGGCACTGTCCGTACAACATCAAACAACAGCCAAGGAGACAATCCAGACAACACGACTCACGCCATCGAGCCAGCCTCTCAAACCGCTGAAACCCTAGTCCTCTCCCCCGACCCCCTCGCTCTCGACCACCAACAACGCTGGTTCACCGGCTGGGGCGACTCGCAATACGAACAAGCTCACGTGCAAAAAACACCTTCCCTCGGCCTCGTCTGGACAAACCAACTCGCCTGCCGCATCGTTCTCAAAAAGACGCCCGTCTTCGCCAGCAGAGGACCTCTGATCCATACCGTCAACGGCCAGGATCAGTGGAACGACGCAGAGGAAAACCATATATCCAAGTGGCGACGCTGGTTCAAGGTTGTGTTTGCGCCTTGGGCCCCGCCGTCGGAGGGGAGGGGCGTCGAGTTTGAGATTCTAAAGAGTGGAATTAGACATGTCGATAAAAAAGAAAAGACATAATAAACAATATATATATACACCACATAACCGGCCTTGTCGTACAAAGTCCAGACCTTACTTTTCCACAGATTCATGTCCCTCGTCACGCATGTCGATCCCAGCAATGGAAGAAAGAAAAAACAAAACTTCAGAGCTCTCATATATCTTTGTCTTTCATTTTATTTTTTTGGTTCTCGCTAGAAGCTACTACTACCACATATAAATAAAAGGGGGTATAAGTGACAAAAGACAATACGTCTATACATCCTCACGCAATACAAATGCCACCAAACCTGCGCTATGCTGAACCAAACCCGATTCTCCGAGCCTACAAAATGCGTAATGAAGAGAAAAGAGACGAGCACGCTATCCGAGGAGCCAGTCATTGTCGTCATCGTCGTTGGGGCACGCGGCACTCCTACCGTTGCGACTCCGCTCGGCGACGGCGAGTACCGTGTCCCTGTTCCTGCTGCTGCTACCTCCTGCCCTGTGACTCATTAGCTAGATGAAGGGTACACGAGCCCGTGCAAAGGAACAAGGGGAGCTAACGTACTAAGACGCTTCCGCCACCAACAACAGCTCTTTGCTTTCCGAGCCAGCCCTTGGGTGCTTCGCTGCGTCTTTGCAGGATAACGGTATTGCTAAGGAGGCGTTGATTCATGTCATACCACATGCTCTTTACGAGGGCGTTTTCGCGTCGCAGGTTTTCGACTTCTTGTTGTAGTTCGACCTGTGTTTGTTGGCATTTGTTGTAATAAAAAACACAAAACTACCATATCCATGGTTGCCAGGCTGCTGAACGCGAGATAGAGGGGACGCGACATACCGAGCCCTTCTCAGAGGTCTCCTTCCGCGCCACTTCGAGCTGCTCGCGGAGGCTGCTAGAGGTGGTGAGTTGGTCTTGGAGGTCCTGGGTCCTTATTAGCAAAAGCGTGATTGCATTAAATTAGAGTACATGAGAGAAAAGGGGTTTAAAAGTCGATGTGAAAAGTATGCGTATACTCAGGCAGCCAGGCCGAGGACAAACTTGCCACACAGTCATTCGACGATTGAATCGTCGACTTGGTCCTCCGCTTTGGCGAGACTAGCTGCGCCATGCGGCCCCACGTGGTTTGCCCCGTCCCAGCTGTTGAAGTAGACATTTCCGACATAGATTTATCCTTGCTTAGATGATTCTTGTACGGTGATGTCGGCGAGACAAGAGTAGCTGCAGTGAACGATGGTTCGAGCTGTCTCTTCATTGTCGAAACCGCTGCATCGAATGCTGAAGAAGACTTGCTATGAGATGCCTGTCTGGCACTTACCTTCTTTGCCTTTTCTAGGGCTGCTTCGGCGGACAATACCGTCTCCGCAATCTCCGTACTCGTAGTATCTAGCGTTTGTGGTTGTACTTCTGGTGGTGCTTTAATGACAGACTCTATTCGTTCACGCATCTGCCGTATAGTCTCGACCCTCTTAAGCTCGAGAAGCTCTGGCGGCAGGTTTTGGCGGTCGAGCAGCGCTGCTCGAAGAAGACCTGACTTTTCTGCATTCGCAAGTTCGAGCTCTCGTAGTCTGTCGTTGGTTCTTTCTTGCAGTACTAGCAGGCGCTCTTGTTCCTTTTGAATAGCAGTTGACCGTGTATCGTCGTCGATGTCGGATTCTGGCAAAGTTAGCACGATCTCATAGATGTATCGCGACACGTACTCCTATTAAGCTCATTGCGAAGTTCCGCCATTTGTAGGTCTTGCTCGCGCAACCGGCGACGGAGCTCTTCGAGCTCGGTTTGAGCCGACGTTAGCTTTTCGTTCTGTTCCAGGAAGGGTTTCTGGCTGTTCTCGTCCTTTTCCGCCATCATGTCAGACCGTAAACCGAGGTTCTCCTGCATCTGCTTAAGAGTTTCGCTTTCCAGCGACTTCAGACGAGCATTGAGGATATCCACTCTTTGTTGCAGAGCGATAGCGTCTGCGCTCACCCGTCCATCAGACACTGGCTTCACCTCAGTATCTTGCTCGTCTTGTGTGAGCTCGTCCTCCAGGCTATCACCACGGTCTGCGTGATTCGATGACTCTAGTTCACGTATCCGTTCTTCGAGTTCCTGTTTGGCGTCTTCTGCCTTGTACTGTAGTTCGCGGGTCTGTTCCAATTGCTTCATGAGAAGCAAGTTCTCATGCTCGACTCGTGTACGCTTGCCCTTTTCTTCAAAGATGGCCTGCTCGCCATTGGCAAGCGTCTGGCCGTTCTCCTTGATGATGTTCTGCAGGATGTCGTTACGCTCCTCGACTTGTTCAAGCTGGGCTAATCGTTCGCGAGCCTGTTGGTAGTCTTCCCGAAGCGTCTCCAGCTGCTTGGTTTCCTTGGTGAGAGACTCGATCTTCTTTTTCAGGTTCTCGTTAGCTTTGGCCTTCTGGCTCAGCTCATCACGCTCCGCCTTGACAAGTTGTAGCTGATCACGCAGGTCCTGCTTGGATCCTTCCTCGCCCTCTAACCGATCAAGACGTCGCTTCTGGCTTTCCATAATTTCTCTCGTGTGCACAAGGTCTTGTTCGAGCTGATCAATGTATTGCCGGTCGCGCAGCAGGTCGTTCCGTAAGTTTTCGACATCGTCTGATTGAGCTCGTTGTGCCTGGCCGGCTCGGACGTCGAGATAGGCAGTTGCTTCGGCGACTTCCTCCTCGAGCTTTGCTATCCGTTCTCTTGAGACCTTCAGCTCGTCAAGTAGCTTTCCAACCTGGGCTTTTAGTGCTTGTCTATCCTTGTTTGCCTCGAATAGCTGTGCCTCCTGCTCCAATTCATTCCCTGCAGGCGGCGGTTGCCCAGACATGGCTCGTGTGGGCGTTCTATACCCTGTGGGAACTGGATCTGAAGTCAACTCGGCATCGACGCCTAATTCTGACATGCGCTGGTCCAAGGCCTGCATCTCTTGTATGGCTTCAGCAATGGTCTCGGCCGTCTTTTGGCCTAGCTTTGGCATGACTTGTAGCATGCGCTGATTGCTCCGTGGCGAGAAGCATGCAGCCAGCAGCACGGCCATGGTGAGCTTTGCAACAAGCATTGTGGATCCGTCCCGCGCGCCGGCCTTTAGGTCTGGTATCATGCGTTTGGTGAGAACGGGCAGCTGCTCGCATTCTTCGCGTATGTACGTCGAGGTTGTGCGTTCGATGTATTTGAGGTTCTGCCATCGCGGTATCCAATTGTCTGATTGGCGGCGGTGGTTTTCTTCGAAATTGGGCAGAGACTCGTTAAAGTAGTCGGCGTCAATGTCGGCGAGGATCTGCCAGAGTATCTGGCCGTCCTCGAGCTGGGTGAGTGATGTGATTCTGTGGGGGAGGTCGAAGGTGTTGACCTGGACGCGAAGTGTCAGCTATACCACTCGAGCCTATAGTGGGATGGATATGGAGACGCACCCAGTCGAGGAGAGCCTTCAGCAGCTCGGGCTTGAAGTCGTCCATGGTGGTGTATCGCGGGGCTTGGTACCCGCGTGTAGGTTTGTGTATGCTAGTATCCGGTCGGAATAAAGTGAGTCGCAGTCATGCATCTCGAGTTCGCGTTTTTGCGTTGCGGTGAAGAGTACGTGCTCCACCAAGCACAGGCTGTTCCTTGCTCGAGGACGTGTCGCGCGTCGGTGAGGTTGGGGGTGATCCGACCGCTAAGCCGAAATACAGCACACTCCCGCGGCGACGTCGTCAGTCGTCGTATACCGGGCCCTAACGTCGTGAATGGGTCGTACAGTGAGGGGCATCAACGTGACATTCACTAATGGCCTCGAGACAGACGGGACATGACGCGCATAAAGCCGCCGTTGTGCTGAGACGAATGCACGTCCCTTAGGGCTGCTATCCGCGGGGAAAGAGCCGCTGCAGGGTTCCACCATCTGATCAGTATCTCAAAAGACGTCCATCAAATCAATACAAACTCTACTGTACATGGCAACCGCAAAAGCAAAAGCACCAATACACTTTACAACTAACATTCTTGCAAACTCCATTCATACATCGTGAGGGCGAATGATCAAAAAACGACTTTGTCAATTTGAATCCCCTTTGCTCTCTCTCTCCCTCTCCCTCTCTCCGCCATCCCCTCAGATCCCCACCTTGTCGTTCTGCGTAGTAACAATGCCATCCTCCTCAATCTCGCACTTGTACACATCGCTCAACGTCGACACCATTTCGAGAGCGGAAGCAGGGGCCTGGGCAGCGAAGCCCTTGATGATGTTGTATTCGTGGGTAATGACACCTAAAGCACTGTTGTTAGTACGTGCCTCCTGCAATTGTGCACGCGTGTAGAAAGCCCATCTTACCCTTGGCCTGTCTAATGGCCTCCTTGCTCTGCTCCACAATCTCGTCGGGTGTGTCCTTTGGCCAGCTGATGATAACGGAGCGGTGAGGTGCGGCGGCCATGATCAAGGTAGCGAGAAGTGCAACAAGGAAGGAGAAGATGGCGAAGCGCATTGTGTCTGGTTTTGCCAAGTAGCGCAGTCTTGTGCTGTGGAGTTTGTGGAGTCGCGGTTTGTGGCTCGTAGTCGGCTGACGATTGCGAAGAGCCGGGAGAGCGTGGATTGTAGCGTCGCAGACGTCGGGCAGTCGTCTTATCGCGATATAGTGCTGTCGGGTACCGTAAAAGGTTTGTTGGTCGTACTGGGGCGTGGTTTGTAGGTGGCTAGGAGCAACGAGGAAGGTGGTTGTTTCATGTGGTCGATCCGGATGCGGAAGGCGGAAGGAGCGCGTCATAGTCTCACATGTTCAACCAAACTGGCAGCCGCTCTGAGCCCCTCGTCACATCGATGCAATCTCGGCCACGATTCATTGGGCAGTAGAGTTAAACTACAACTGAACAGGAACGAACCTCTTCGTATAATGTGTGTCTCGTTTCACGCACGCCATATTATGCAACTTCTGGAATAATGATCGTTCAATTGTCTACTTAGACTTGCCACCTAGCTCCAGGCTCACGACAAGTGCCATTACAAAGGTGCAAAGGAGGAAGTTGGCCGCCCATACGGCGACAGTGCTAGTGTACTCGTGCTCGTTCGTTTTCGTGCTCATGCTGAAACGTTCCTTTTAGTGCACCAAGGTGCCGTATCGTGAAGACAAGTCATGGAATGGGAAGCAATCGATGGGGGCAAAATGAAGGGGTAGAATACAATCAGTGAAAGAGGAAGAGACGCCGTGTAGCCCATCATGTCCGTACGCCGTGTGAATGCCGAATGCTGCCGGGGCTTCGCGATGATGCTCGTGTAGTCGTACTATACAAGATCGATCCATCCGCCCAATGCGACAGACAGAACGATAGATAGAAGAAAGATCGACCCATCAACATCACAAACGCCACCACCAGTGTAATGTACTGGTAACAATGTTGGGTAGTGATGTGTTTTTAGACAGACCGTGGCTCGTCAAGTCATAACCTCGTCGACCGCTTGGCTCAACTAGAACCAACTGCCGTTACCGCCGTTGGTCTGAGCGACACCGTACTGATGCTGGTTCTGGTAACCCTGATAATTCTGGCGGTTGTCCTGCATAGGGTTGTGCATGTGGTGGGGGTTGCTCAGGCGGTGAGGCTGACGATGAGGCTGGGGTGAAATGATACTTGGGCCGTAGTTTGCGTTGGCCGTGTACATTGGTGTCTGGAAGCTAGAGGAACCGCTGGCGCCTTGGTAGCTAGCTGCGACGCTGTTTTGCTGATACTGTGGCAGGGCCTGACTGAATACTGCACCTTGCTCAGAGCCCTGAGCAGCACCAGGAGAAGCTTGACCAGAAGAAGTACGCCCGCCCGTGTACGCAGCCAGGCGAGTCTCGCGCTCTCCGACCTTGCTCATGATGCGACGACCATAAGGAGTCTGGCGGATCGAAGGCAGAATTGGACGCATAGCCTCAATGAGGTGCACGCAAAGCTCAGCAGGGGCAAACTCGAGTGCAGTCTGAATAACATAATTGCCGTATGAGTCGCGCATGAGCTGCTCAAGCTGCTCGACATCAAGCAACTCCTCGATCATCATGCCCTTGACGTGTGGCTCAGCGCAGCGGATGCACTTCTCGATAACGTTGGAACTGAACTTCTGCTTGGACAGTTCGCAGATCTTGCCCTGGAAGCCTTGACACATGGGTGTTGTGAAGGCAGCATCGTTGAGATCCAGGATGTACTGAACCACATAGTTGCCGAAAGGATCCTGTACAAGATGGAAACTATGGGCCGTGATCTTGCGAATGAGGTCAACCTTCTGGAAGCCAACAGCGTGGTCAATGCAGCGCTGAAGAACACAGCAACCATGGCGATGAGTGCCAACGGTGATGCAGTTCTCGCCTACAGCATCAAAGATGAACTGAGCCTCCACGGACTTGAGGTGGTTCAAACACTTCTGAATGACGTGGTTGCCGTTCAGATCCTGGATGAGATCTACAACTTGTCCTGACAATGCTCGGATGATCATCTGGGTCTGAGAAAGGGTTAGCTCAAAAGTTGGGGAACTTGGACGATCATCACAAACCTGCTCGTCGGTGGAGATGAACTCGATCATCTTCTGCAAGGCGCGAGTGCCGTGCTGGTTGAATGCAATTTGAACCATAGCGGGAGAAGCGTTGCGAACAAGAGTGTTGCGCTGCTCATCGTTGCAGTACTCCAGCAACTTCTGGCAAAGGTAGTTTCCGAACGGGTCAGTCATGAGTTCAACAACGTGAGGGGCAGTCTCGTCAAAGATGATCTGAATGTTCTCCGCGTTGCGCTCCTCAAGCTTCTTCTGCAAGAAGCGACAACCGTGCTGGTCCTTGCACAGACTGTAAATTTCGTGACGGGGCATAGTCTTCAGGTCGTAGTTCATGTACTTGTTTGCATCGTTTTGCAGACGACGGCTCTGGATGACGCGAGCCTGGCTGTCCTGCACACGACCACCTGGTCCGTAAGTGGCGTATGGGTTGTACTGTGGCTGTCCGCCACCGTACATGCCGTTGGGGCCATAAGCAGGAGGTCCACCGTACTGAGGTCCGGGGCCAGCTCCAGCTCCAAGATTGAGACCGTTCATAGCACTGTTGAGCATGTTCATACCATATCCATAGTATCCTGGGTTGGCGGCTTGAACACTAGAGTACTGTGACATGGTTGGTGAACCGACAGTCGACGGAAGCCCACTGTTGCCGTTGGTAGCACCTGAAGTGATTGCTGGACCGAAGGGAGCAGCACTCGCGTGCAGGCCTGACTGCGGAGAACGATACTCAGGCTCGCGGTTACCAAGTGAGAGATCTCGGCTGCTACGGTTGGACAGGACATTTGACGGGATACGACCCAGACTAGCGTTGTGGTTGTGGAATTGCTGTGAGTGCGTGAAACCGATACTGTTGGCACCGTTGACTCCGTTCTTGAGGGTCGGAACATCATTGGTAGAGTAGGACTGGGTCAACTTCGGCATACCGTTGGTTGGACCAGTGTAACTAGAGCGCTTAGACTCGTTGTTCTTGGGGCTGAAGTTGAACTCGACCGAGCGACGGTTGTTCTTAGGCGTGTTCTCGGCATTGCCGTTGGGACGGCCGGACTCATATTCGTCCATCTGGGAAGCTTTACGGAATGTGTTAGCAGGAAGGGACTGTTGAGCCTGACGGTGACGGTATCCGTTCCAACCAGTAGACTGAGCATCTGGGCCAGGGGATTGTGAGAGGGCCAAATCAAGTGCAGCGGAAGACGCAGAGAGTTTCGTACCATTACCAGCACCATCGCGGCGGACCAGGACGGGAAAGTCGTCCTTTGTGTTGCCCATCTGAAGGAACGCCTTGTGGTCTTGAGAGGCAGCAGCGTCATCACCAAACAAGAAACCCGCGGTGTCGATGTGACCTAGAAGAGAGGTCACATCTGGGAGACCGCCGCGGTTGCCATAGTCCATTCTAGTAACGGGCATTGACATGCGGTTGTTCCTAATTCAGTCAGCTCTGCATAAGGTGGAGTCGTGGCAGGTGAACTTACTTGCGGGCAGCTGGACTTAGAGGGGTGAAGTCGTCGTTCTCAAAGTCATCGTGCTCTTCCTCAGAGTTACGACGAGATCCTGGCATCGAGTGCGAAGGCAGATTGCCATTGCCCTGGAAGTTGGCAGGAGGGGAAGTGACTTGAGAGTTGGCGCGGCTGCTGCGTGTAGTGATGGCCGGATTGATACTGGACATGCTGAAACGGTTTGGACGCGATAGTGCAGACGGGAAGCCGTTGACCTCGCTGTACTCAGGCGGTGTGGTGGGCTGGCTATGAGCAGGTCCGCCGTAGTGATCGTTTGAGAATCGGTTGATGTCAGTCTCGCCGTGCTGGGCTTGCAGATTGAGGAGCTCCATCTCAGCGTCGAAGCGCCGTTTCGCCTCTTTGAGATATTCGTGTTCGATCCGTTTCCTCTCAAGCTAGCAAGCTGTTAGCTGATCACGCGGACCGGCAAGAGGGTTTGTCGTGAGGCAACAGTGTCGCTCTTGACGTAAAATGAGCGCAAATGGGAAAAGATGAGAATGTAGATAAGGAATGAGAGTCTCGAATCGAGACCGTGGGATGTACAGGCGTGGTAGTAGCAATGAGGCTTTTTGCAGAGACGGCGAACTTTTGTTGTGGTGTAGGAGGAACAAAGGCGAGAGACAGTTGTTGGCCTATTTGCGCGTCGTCGCCTGGTCAGGCGACCTTGGCCATTGCAATCTTACTTGCAGTGGGAAATGAGGGGCACCGAGTGAGAGGCGATAGAAGACGTAGTGAAGTAGACTTACAACTTGCAGCTTGTGGTACGTCTGTTGGCATTGGTCGTTAGCCCAAACTCTTGTTCACCGCGAATACACATATATGCAGCTGACAGAAAGCAACTTCAGCAAGCAGCAGAGCTGAATGATTCCGTTTCACGTCTCTCCGACATGGTTGCGACAGCTGCTGAGTACCGGTGTGCAAAGCGCCGCGGAGCGCCAACACTTGACGTCCGCCTCTTACTTGTACGAGAGTGCCCACATACCGCTGTAGTAAATTCGGTCGGCTCTGCCGCCTGTCTGCGTTGCTGCCCGATTGGCGACAGTGGTGTACTCATGGTGGGAATGTTGTTGGTCGTGAAGCGGCGCTGCAGGGTCGCGCGGCCGTCGCCGTTCTGGTTCTGAGCGGCGCGATTCAGGGAAAGGAACGACGACTCTTCGCGAGGAGATCTGAGGCCGTTGCCTCCTCCCATGCCTTGGTAGGCCATACTGACTAGAACACTAGAAATACACTGCCAGTTCGGTCAGCGCGACTCGGCAGGAAGCTGGTGTGGGGGATTGGCGGGCGGTGTGGTTTCACCTGAGAGCGGCAGCCACTTGTCGCAGCACACGCAAAGCGCAGTTACATACAGATAATTCGTACACAGGGCAAAGGCCCTTACTACCCTCGCTGCTCGCTGTTCTTGATCTTACAGGGTTGGGACGGAATCGTTGTTGGAGGCTCGGTACGTAGGCAGGAACGGAAGTCGCTATGAAGCGGGTCGCAGCAACGCGCACTTGACGGCCTATGCACAGCACGAGTCGTGGGTAAGGACAGTCTGAGAAAGCCTGGATGTGCTGGCCAACGGTTCAAACTTCAGGCACCGAAAGAGCAAGTCTACAGATGGAGCGGGAGTGGAGCGTTGAACTCAAGAGCTCAGGGTCCATCACTGATCAGGGGACGATGTGGCGCTCAACTAGTGCTGGGTGGGATTCCGCACATATTGCGCATCTGCTTGTCGCGTACTGTGCCCAATTGAGGTTTTGGACCCTCCTGTTCTCCCGCAAGTCTTCTACTGTACATGCACACCTACTCTACAAAAGCACCTAGCACCAAGGGCGGACCTCATCTTGAGGATTGGGAATGCCTTGTAGTCATTGCCTCGGAACCAACAGCTAATCGTACATCGCATCCCGCCTTCTGCGCGTCGTCCCAGCCTTTCACACACCTCTGCGCAGCTGTCACAGTCTTCCGTTATTTAATCCGACCCACTCTAGCTCGATATGCGCGGCAAACGTGGTTCTGAATGCTTCTCTACAGCGTGTTCCAGGCCCCTGGAGTGGGATGGAGATGCCGGCGGGCGGTGCGCAATACCCTCACGTCATCCGGCAGCTTTTCGCCCAGAAAGTCGCTGAACCAGTCAAGGTTGCAGCACCGAGTAGTACCGCAATACAGTACAAGGAGGGGCAGTGTAGCTTCCACGGCCGAAGGACTGGCGGGGCATAGATCATCTCAAACACCGACGCATGCCGCTACGCATGCCGCGCCAGCATGGTAGACATGTCGTGCAGAAGCATGAATTGGATCTTACCATAACAAAGCTGTTATCTGTCGCCTGTAGATACTAATGTGCTTGATGATCAGGCGGTACTAGCCAGCGCTTGCTCAGTCGTTTGATCCATCATGGTCGCCATGTATGCTTCTCTTTACGACAACGACGATCCTCTCGAATGAGGCGCCTCGTTTTCCAACGCAGCCAATGCGGTTAGGTAGGTCCTGACCGCTCTCGTTTCAGAATCGAGAACCAGGCATTTCCCCGCACGCGCCTTGCATCTGCCAATCAGTAAGGGATGCAGGGTGGACTCCGTGGGACCGGCTAAAGCGGTGCGCCTGTATGCAACCATCGGCGGAAACAAAGTAACATATGCGAAGATATCGATCGCGAGTGATTTCGGATGGCAAGCCTTCGTTGCGATGTCTTGATAGAGTTGCTCGTGGCAGGAAGCCGCAACACGTGCGCTTCTTGGCTTGAATACCAACCAATCAGATCTTAGTTCAGGCAATGCGGACCTCTGCACCCGAGAAGCAATGCACCCGACAGCTGCGCCTTCTATTCTCATTTGCCACGCCCCGATGTATTCTTGCAGAACAGCTTCAGAAAAATGACGCAGGGTGCCAGTAACAGCACAATGGCCATGTGCATTGTCAACAAGGCGGTTGCATTCTTTGAGAAGTCCTCAAAATTCTGGGAATGAGCAGGACGTTATCGCGTGGCACGTCATGGTCTCCATTGATTAGCGTGTAGTCCGGGGTTGACTTCGATATATCGGGGCATATACCAACGCTCTGAGATGCATGCCCTCGTCGAAGTATATAGTCTTCACTGTCCGATTTGAGACTGACGAAAACTCCGCTTTCGACGCACTGGAAAGTGATGCTCGTATAGTAAACGTAGGCATTCGATACTGAGAAGCCGAGGCATCGACATCGTCGGCGCGAGTCCCCTCAATTAGACTCTATTGGCGTTGCTCAGTCCCCTCTTTTGATGCAAACGGACCCGCAACGCCCTATATACACTAAGGAAAGTTACACAAGTGACGTTCTTCTTGAAATGCTCAGAGTCCGCACTCTGGTTTCACTTGCGCACCTCAGATGTGAACTTAGATATGTCGAAAATATTGCAAAATCTTCTCAGTCTCATTACGACTTCTGCCGGTCATATTGCACTCAACCCTCTAGTGACGGCAACCCTACTATGGGCGTTGACAAAAGGGCCTACACAACTTCGTAGCCAACTCACAACTCGAATCCCTGCTCTTCGAGACCCTCACAGATATGCACGGATTCTGAAGGCCTTGAAGTGGTGTCTGATAGCTGGGACGGCATCAGTTGTTAACAAGCAGCTTAACCACATTGCCCTAAATGCAGGCAGGTTGCGAAGTGAGAAGGCAAAGTGGAACTGGAGCCGGGAGGTGGCAGTCGTCACAGGAGGATGTAGCGGAATCGGGGAGCTGGTGGTCAAGAGATTGATCAGTAAAGGGATAAGGGTAGCAGTGCTGGATATTCAGCAATTGCCTTCCGGGTTGCAGGGCTGTAAGACGAACCATCACTTACTGTGGTAGCTATTGCCTGGTACTGACGCGCCTGATAGATGCCGGTCTGAAGTTCTTCAAATGCGATGTTACCGACCCATCCGAAGTCTATTCCATCGCCGAAAAGATCAAGGAAACGATGGGTTCACCGACTATTCTCATCAACAATGCCGGCATCCTAGCTTCTCACACCATTCTCACCACATCCGACGTGTATCTCCGGAAGATCTTCGATGTAAATGTGCTCAGCAACTGGTATACCACCAAAGCGTTCCTGCCAGATATGCTTCGTCACAACAAGGGCCATGTCGTGACAGTCGCAAGTACTGCGAGCTTCGTTGGTGTCGCTGGTCTGGCGGATTACTGTGCGACGAAGGCGGCCATTCTCGGCTTCCATGAAGGTACGATTTTTGCTTTTACTCTTTGATGCAGCATGCTGATTCATGATAGCGCTCAACCAGGAACTCAAGCTCCACTACAACAGCCCGAACGTACTGACAACATCCATACATCCCAATTGGGCTCGCACGCCTCTTCTCGCACCCGTAGAACAGGAGCTCAAGAAGCAGGGATCTGCAATTATTGAGCCGACTGCCGTCGCGGATGCGATTGTTGGAAGGATCATGGGCTGCAGCGGCGGACAGGTCTTCCTGCCTAGCAGTATAAACAAAATCAGTTTGTTGAGAGGATTGCCAAATTGGGTACAAGAGAATGTTCGAAGTGGTCCGAGCAAGGCGATCTACAACACTGTCAAATAGGCGCAATTGATCTCGTATGTAGCAGTTCCGTAGTCGTGTTGTAATGTGCTACCACCCATCTCGCAATCCATGCAACCACCCCGGGGGAAAAGTGACTGGCTTCGGCGAGACTCATGCAGCGAGTCACTTTGTGTGGTAGCACGACCATGACTTGCCGGCACCAACTTACCCATTGCAGTAGGTTTCGGGGAAAAGTGTTGAAAACGGCATGCAACGTGCCGTGTACGCATGAGGTGTGTGTGGGCTCTGCCGTTCTTCTGCCGTGCTTCGGTACCATTCACGTCGCTAGCGCCTCCGTCGCGTCGAAGCCGCCGAAGAACGCGTCGCGTCTCCCCCCTCCGATTGCTCTGCAACGACATACAACACATTACGCCTACGATCAAACCACCAAAGCTATACGTCAAGAAGGATGGCAGAACCACAGGAAGACGTTCAGATGGACACCCAAGAAATTGAGCTGGAAACACCGCCCTCAGATGTCTTCATGGCACCTTCAATATCCAAGCCAGGCATTCTCGGCGGAAAGTCGTATTCGCACTTCTCACCAATACCGAAACGAATAGCAGACGACATGTCCGCAGAAGTCGTGCTAGGTGTTGATGAAGCTGGACGAGGTCCTGTCTTGGGTACTTGACTGCCTTATGAGAGCCCTTCTAGTCACTAACATGTTCAGGACCCATGGTGTACGGACTCTTCTATCTACCCATCGAACTGCATCACTCTCTCCTCGCCGAAACGCACCACTTCGATGACTCCAAGGTCCTGACTCCTGAAGTCCGCACAGATTTAATGCGCAAGCTCTGCACCAAGGGCTCAGATCTCTACGAGGCCGGCGGATGGGCAACACGCGTCATGTCAGCTCAAGACATCTCAGCGCACATGTTATCCCCCAACGTATACAATCTCAACGCCCAAGCAATGGATGCCACCATAGACCTGATCAAGGAGGTGCTGGCTCAAGGAGTGAATGTCAAGGAGATCTACATCGACACCATTGGCAAACCAGAAATTTACCAGAAGAAGCTAGAGAGGATATGGCCTACAATACGGATTACAGTCGCGAAGAAGGCCGATAGTCTATACCCTTGTGTCAGTGCGGCATCAGTGTGTGCCAAGGTTACCCGGGACGCCGCCCTGGACGTCTGCTACGAACCCTACCAGAATCGCGCTACCGAGGCGAACGAAGATGCTGAAGTCAAGGTGGCTTGGGGCTCCGGATACCCGTCGGACCCAAGGACACAGACCTGGCTGAAGCAGAACATGGACCCTCTTTTTGGCTGGGGTAGCGAGACTCGCTTTTCGTGGGGAACCGCCAAAGAGCTTCTAGAAGGGAAGAAACCCGACGTCGCTATCGAATGGCCTACGGAAGACGATGGCAACGACATGCGCATGACAGACTTCTTTAGTGGTAAGAATGAAGGTGGTGGAGACGAACTGGTTGACTGGTTCGGAAAGCGTGTTACCCAGGAGATGGATGTGTTCTGATCGCGTGCGGATACCGTACGAAATCGACAGCACCAGCTCAACCACAATCCGCACGTTGGATATTCTGAACGCAATCAGTGATGAAATTGGCACCGCGCAAACTGCCTATAACTTGATTCGGAAATCAAACTATGCAGGGCAGAGTATTCGGGCGCACTGATCGGTCCGTCCTGCACCGGGCGCCAACATTAGACGCAGGGTCTGCCAACTGCCCGATCACAAACAAGCAAAATCACGCGCAGACTATAGGTTTGGCACGGATGTCGTAATCGCACGCAGGGAGAATCCATCGAGGCAATTCAAGCGAGCATAGAAACATCGGTATTTGGTCCACAGAGCAAGAAGCGGTGAAAGGATATCCAAGCCATCTCAGCTGCCATGCTGCCTTTCGCATCTACTAGTCTTTGTTCTTTAGGCCCCAAGCTTGCAGTGTGCGCATGTTGGCGTCTACTGTGCCAACGGTCGTCCATGCAGGGCACCAACCATCTTCGATAATGCCCGCGCTTCACAACAACCGTGCGACCAGCCACGTTGACATATACAATAAATTAGGTCAATGTATCCGAGTCATCCTCTCTTGACCTTACAAGTAGCTGTCAATCCAATATACATGCTTGACTTCCGTTGTAAGAAGATCATAAGATCATCTACCTACACCACTCAACGCTTTGTCTACTCAAACTTCCCAGACCCAGCCTGGTTACACGATAACAAAACTTGAACTTGCCAAAATGTGCGCTGATGCCCTCGTTTGTCGAAACTCATCCAGAGATTACAGCAACCCCAGGCCGTTTGCACGAAGAGGCGGAATAGCCAAGCGCGGAGAAGGCAGTCTATCCACAACACCTAGCTATTATGAGAAAGAACTCAGGGCCTTTTACTACCAAACCAAGGCATCGCATGCAGCCAACATAGAAACCGACACCGACGCATACCCTCCCTCACCGCCACTATCGCCGAAGACCACAGTAACGCCGCTCAGGGTGCGAAGAACACAACGTGTTGAACGCAAACGCGACCATCCCTACCAACAACCTCCATCGAACCGCAGGCCGAGCTGGCGCCCGAATCTCAAGCAAGAGCTTTTACGCCGTAGCTCGATCGACTCTATCGTAGACCCTTTCAACGACGTAGGATGGTTTGAGACAGACTGTCAAGTGTCGGCAACACGAAAGAGATGCAGCACTGTTTCATTATCAGATCATGGCGATGTCGAAATGCCGAAGCCGCGACGGCAATCAACACTGCTACATCCATCATCGCCGGATATTGAGTCCTCCGGCGGTGTTGATTCTTTCGATGCTCCTTCGACCTCCAACGGTATGCACGAACAGAACCAGTCAACCAATCTTTCGACCCACCGATCAGTTATGGCTTCGAGGAAAGGCTCGTCATTGTTGCATCCATCCAGTCCTGCCAGCGACATTCCTTTGGGTGTTGAGCTAAAGACTGTCATGTCTTTACCCCCAAAGTCCCTACGGGGAGAAGACCGCGCACATTGAGGTTCACGCTCACCAAAAAACTTTGCTTTTGGAGCCAGACATTACTGTTCTTCTTGTTGTCTCGATTCTGTCATTCAAGTGTTATTCAAGGCGGCGGTGATTGTATAAAGCATTCATGGTTGCTAGTGTTAGACTAGCGTTCTTTTGGCTTGGTGTCCGCTTTCAACATCTGAGCGGGCTGCGGATCCGTGTCGGTCTTGCTTTTGCACCCACCGAGACATAAAGGCGTAAACACAACCGCTGGACTCCACCAATGCGGAGAGCCGGCGGAAGCCACCAGGACTTTCGGATTCCCCGGACATTCGCGACATTGAATGCGTGTAGGGAAGCATCCTCCGACTATAAAAATACGGCGTACATTATAGGCGGCTTTTTCTCATCACTATAGCATGCTTGGTAGCAACTGTTTCCAGGGTCGCAGCTGGTCAAGTCAACGTTGAGTTTCAACAACATTGTCCCATTTCCCAACGATAGCAAGATCCCCAACAACCACACAATGGCAGCACCGAGCGCAGATCTTCTTTCGCGCAGCGACTTTCTTAGCGAAGACTTTGTTCTTGCCAACTGCGGCATTTGTGTAAAACCGTTCGACGTAGATCATGAACCGTTTGACAGAAACTGTCATCGTATATACATGAGGCCCGCAAACTGTCATCACAAATTTGGGACTGATTGCTTTTGAAGACTGGCCGGGGATTGCGATCCGGAGTATGGACTACCCAAATGCCCCCTTGGCAAACAGTGGCCCTTCTTCAAGCTCGACAAACCTGATTTCTTCGAGGGCGTGCGACAGGTACCCTTCGCTAACGAGGATTTTTAGTTGGCTCAGCATCCTGACGCCTGGATCGAGGCGAAAACCTTGATCAAGCTCATTCGAAAGGCATTGTACGGTCTCTACAAACGAGAACAGACTACCTACGATTCTGATATCGAGCAAGGCGTTAACTTTGGCTTGGTTCCAATGGCCCAGTACCACACTCTGGTCCCCCATGTGTTTAGCGAATACTGCTTGGTGTTAGAAAGCTGGCACGGGAGATATTGAAGGTGCATTATGGAAATGGCTGTTATTCTCCACTCAAAAAGATGAAGGTTGGAGGATACACGTACAGCTTGAGGGAAGTGTTGGTGTGGAAGTTGAAATATTGCGAAGAAAACGAGGTACTTCCACCGCATTGGGTAGAATTCAAATTCACTCGAGATCAACATGGCACTTTCACCACTGATAACAACACCTTAACAAGGACTACCTTCTTATCTAGGCACGTTATCACGAGGTTAGTCCACTCACGGCCTACTTCTTCACCCTCCCAGCTGTATATAAGTCTGAGCACTCTCTCAAAGAAAAAGTACAGTCAACTCTTTTCTCTGTTCTATATTTCTGAAGACGAGTCACCTTTGTCTTTCAAATCCCTCCTACACTAAAGACAAGAAAACATGGATGCGCCATTGAAGGACCGCAAATCTTTTCTCGATGAATGCATCGAGAATAATGTGGACTGCGATCTCTGCGGAGGTTTTCTTTCACGTAAGAGCCAACAAATCCTTCTTCACGCTTCTTGATTATTGACATACTTGTCTCAGCACTATCTCTCCGCATTAGAAGCGAATCTCATCCCTGTCACGGAGTATATTGTGGTAGTTGTCTCACCAATCACCTCAAACATCACAACACCTGTCCGATTCATCCAGATATAGTCCTCTTTTACTTCGGTCGTGAGCCGGAGTTTATGCCTGGTCAACGCGAGACCGCCAATACGCTCGATCGGATCACATCTGACGTCGAGGCTTCTCAATTCGTCATACAACTATGGTGTGCAACTAGGCAGCTGTACGGCTACGAGCACATCTTCGACTCCGACATTCAAGAGAAGATTAAAGATACGCTAAGTGTGATCTGCGAGGTCTTTGATCACGAATCTCCTTTGCTCATAAAGGACGAGCATATGCCTGGTGTCGTGTCCATCGCGAGAGAAATGATCGAAATGAACTTCAAGTGTCAAAATAACCCCAATGAGGAGTGTGTATTAGGACAGTGGCTACCGAAGATAGACCAGGCTGTGGGATGGGCACGGCGGACCTGATTTGGCTCGGAGTAGTCAGCTGGTTACACGGTTGAGGTATCGTTCGTATCTCATCATGTCGATGTAGGAGGCAGAACATACGATGAAGCTACGAAGGCGGACTCTCAGGCCCCGACAGGAGACAGGCACCTCAACTGCTACTATCGTCTAGCGTTCATAATAGTCATCTTTTGATTACATCTTGATGAAAGCGTATTGATTCATCGCTGATACTACCTACAAGTCATGCTTACTGAATCCAAGCTCATATATGTATCCCAAGACGAGCTGGCCATGTTGAATTACGTGGTCGGGATCCATGTGTTCCATGGTGTCATTGGCAGTGTGGATGTAAGGGTTTCGGTACTCAAAAGCAGATTCGAAGACGAACGACGCGGGGAAGCCACTCCTCATGGCAGAGCCATGATCGGAACACGCGTATCCACATGTGCTGTTGACATATGCGATGTCGGTGTACTATATCGAAGTTAGATCTGCTAGCTTATGTCTTGATTTGCATGCACTCACCTCCTTGATGACGCGAGTGATGTACTCGTTAAGCGCCGGATCCGTGAAATCGGTGATAAGACCAAAGCTCTCTGGCTTTCCAGCGTTAAGAGTACCCTTTGTGTATCCAACCATATCCTGCTGTAACATGGCCCAGATATCCCTGCCGGCAGCCGCATATTGCGTGAAGATGTCTTGACTACCACGCAGTCCTCCCTCCTCCGCCGCGTACCAGTGGAACTCGATGGAGTTTTGCAGCTTGCTTGGACCGAAGTCTTTGTCGCTTAGCAATACGCGGAGAGCTTCTAGGATAAGGAACGATCCGCTACCGTCATCATCGACACCTGGCGCACGTCCATTCATTCGGTCTGCTGAGTTGATAGAGTCGAGATGAGCACCCACAACTACAGTCCTATTGCTTCGTCCTTGGACACGCGCAACGACAGAGTTTTGCGGCCATCGTGCGTGTGGGAAGGCTTCGGCAGTAACGCCCTTCTTTCCAGACTTCAATACTACATCTTGAACCTGACCAAGAAGCCACTGCGCAGCCTCGGCGCCGGTTTCGGTTTCGGAAAAACGCGTGTGAAAGGTAGAGTAGTACTCTAAGTTCTTTTTGATGTTATCCCAACTGAGTTTCGGGAAAAGTCGTTTGACGTTTTCTTGGTATTTGAACTTTTTGGGGTAGGGTGGTCCTGCTCTGACTGCGAGAGGTGCGACATGGGAGTCACTGATGTCGAAGAAATGGCTTCCGCAGCCGCCGCTCTAGGAGAAAGTCAGATCAGGTGAATCCTAGCAAGGTGTATATTACTGACAGCGGAAAGTTCCCATCTCTCTTCTTCTGTGATCTGGGTAGTCTCTCCAGGAGCGACTTCAATAGTGAATAGCGCCCTAGGCGCGACCTGCTCTGGCTTCGCAAACACAGCGGTCGCACATACTGCGGCAAGGAGAGCTGCAGACTTCATCTTGGTAACACTGAGGATATCAGAGTGCTTAAGTAGTTGAAGCCAGTGTGGTACTCAAATCGTGCTCATGAGGCCAAATATATAGGTGTCTTGCATCAGCTTCGGGGTGCATTCTTCCATCATGTTCCGGTTGGTGCCTTGTCTAACCACGGGCGATATGTTTGTGTGTATTCGAAGGATGTACCAAGAGTAGAGCGAGCCAGTATCATAGTCCACAAGCCAATCGGACCGTACAACGGTTCCGGGGTAGATGCTAAGCGCGTCTTGTCGCTGCAATAAGTCTTGTCTCTTTCCTATCCTGGGGTAGTGCATCGTGTCTTGTCGCGAAGAGTATATTTGCATCCAAGTAGAAAGTAATTTGCTTGCTGGTCCGGACTGTCAGATCATTTAGCCAGACTCTGATGAAATCTGGACAATGAGGAGGTTACGAGAAGGAAGCGAGGGTAGGACGTTGCACCTGCATGCACGAGAAGATGTCGCGCTAGAGCCACGCTAATGTAGCTGGTTGATGCTTCCACTATAGATCACGACCAAGGTCGTGATCCAACTTCCCAATAGGCACTCCTCGCCCATCATGGATATCGTGGTCTGCTTGCTGGAGGTGTACCCCTAGCAATTCGTTAGAATTTCTATCCGTGGCTCGCCCCGGCTCGCCCCGAAGCCGACCAATCGCATAAAGCCTTTCGTAACAGCAAGCAAGCAAGGGCCTACTTTTCTTTCGCTTCTCGTTCGTAGACAGCAGCGCAGCTGCCTAATCGTGATCGTCTCATATTGAATGCTTCTACTTCGCCGTTATCTTTTCAACTTCCATCACAATAGCACAAGAGCTATCAAGATTTTAAAAGGCTCCATGGAATATCCTTGAAGTGATAAACATCCGCTTGGAACAGCTCGACGTGTTGAGAGATAGATAAAACAGCACGACATCGCAACAAATTACAGACAGTCCGAATCTTAATTGCCATTGTCATCAAGACGTTACAAGTCTACACTGACGTCTTTATTGACTGTCCTCAGTGTATTCGTGAAGCCCACCCATTTTGTAGCGTCTTCCAAAATTTCGCGACGTAAGCATAAAGGGATTGAGCACAATCAGTTTTTAGGAAGTGCCCCGTAGAGATAGCTAGTGTAGTATGTTTACTTGCAGCACTTTAACCAGCAAAGATGGAAACCAAAGCTAGAGCACGTCACAGCCTGCACACTAATCTTCTGGCGACAGACCTGTAGCATTCGGATGATAGAAGGGAAACCATACCAACGAGAACACAGTCAGGCATACTCCGCATTGTATCCCCTATGATTTAGACTCGCGGTCGAGTTCGGCATCGCGGTTTTGCATTGCTGCACACGGTGTGGAAGTAAGTAATCCAAGCGATAGATGTAAAGGGCAAAGAACGCACACTCTGAAGCAGCGAGCGTCTGTAGGTGCTTGCAAGCGAAGCTGTTTGCCAGCAGGCTACCATAATGGACATGATGTTCCCGGTTGAACTGGTCGATATACATGCCCCACCACGGCGAACCTCACTAAGAAAAAGTCTGCCGCAACAATGCCCCACCATGCGGCCTTTTGAATGTAATCTCAACCGTTCAGTCTGACAGAATCACAAATAACTTAAAATATATTGTTTTTATTTCCTGGTCTTTCCATCATTACTAAGCAATAACTGGCCTAATGGCCCAATGGCAAGGCGCTTGACTACGACTCAGTCCGATATCAAGAGATTCCAGGTTGTAAGTAGCACTCAGTTGCCACCCGTTCGAATACGGTTTCTAACATCCTCTCAGCGACCCCTGGTTAGGTCATCAGTTCTATCATGCTTAGCATCTTTCGCATCGGTGGTTTAGTGGTAAAATTAGCCGTTGCCATCCTTCACAGGACAGTTTCGGCTAGCCCCGGGTTCGATTCCCGGCCGATGCATTATCTGCTCTAGCTATTCTTTTTGCGGTTGTGATGGTCTGAGGATGATGTTGTTGTGGCGGAGATGGTGGATGGTGCGGCAGAAGAGAAAGAACCTCTTTTTGAGGTTTGACTAAAGACAAACATCGAACACTACTTACTTTGAACGTCGCATCTGCGAGCGCTAAGATTAGATCTTAGAAGCTACTGTATTCTCAAAGATTGGTGCGAAAAGTTAGTTGATATGTGTGTGTGGCCTTTTTCAATCTTCTGGCTAGATCTTGTTTCAATTTGCATCTACATCGGACGAAGACTGGTATATGTTTCTCGCCTTGCAGGACAAATGTAGTTTCCTTGCAGTTCTTTAGACGCACGCACTCACTCGAAGGTTGCGTTAACTGCCTTTGATGAACTACCGCAAAGAAAATTCGCTTCTATCAGTTCAATGGCGTCAATGCTTAAGCTTGGGAATTGGCACAAACAGCTCTGAAAGTGTCCTGAGTGACGAATGCGCAGACCTTTCGCGCGGTATCCCTCCCGACTGTACCTAATGGAGGTGATGGGAAAGAACTTGAGTGCGGTCTGGATGTGTAATTGCTTACACTCCTTCCGCAAACAATACTCATCGCTTATGAACCGTTGCAGCTTGGCTTGTCGTTGTCTCGAATCACACGTGCGGCGAACCCTCACCGCCGAGAGGTCTGCTCCAGAGCTCCGTTACACAATATCCATGGATTCTAGTGGAAGGGCAACTTATAACCCGGATTCAGATGTCAGCAGCGTCTTATGGTATGGCCTATCCGTACAAAGAGTTGTATCGATCTTGCTTGCAGCGTCTTCAGCGACAACGGCTCGAAGATAGAAGTCGTACGCGTTGCGCCCCAAACTTGGGCAAGTCGTTTCATTGAAGAGTGCCGGCACACGTACGTCTCGGCTAGACACTGGAGATATGGCGATAGTAGCCGCAATTGCCGTAGTTGCCGTAGTATTGAAAGCAGGTCAGATGGTACGTGTTATACCCGATTGGTAACGAGCAACGGCGAAGGTCACCGCTCCTTCCAATTTCTCAACATCTCAGACCGACATGTACTCTCCTGTATTAATCCCGAATAGTGATGATGGGCAGCGGCAAAGAATACCGCTCTCTTCAATATCTCAACACGGCTCACCGACACGTTTTCCTTTGACCTCAGCCTTCACGACTTTGACCGGAAAAAGCGCGTGTTGCGCCGGCTCCGTATACATCGCGTCTATTCTCGCAGAATTTGCGCGACCAGAGTGTTTCTCCACGGTCGCACCACAGAATTCGTACCACATACAGATGTACCCTTTCCAGTGTATTCTGATGCGATGGTCGAGCGCCTGTGCGGTAGGGGGGAAGACTTGGTGCGTATCCTACATGGCCCCAACAACACCCCGGTTATATTTAGTCGTGGCAATCATCAGGCTTCCTCTGACGGTGTAGTTGATCAAACCTGATTCTGTAGTTCGCGGGACCGAAAGGAAATACTTGGGATGGATTCTGGCAGGCGCTGTGCTGTGCGTATACACCAGTGTAAGATGGTATGGCTCCAGAGCACTAAATGCCAGTTGTTGAACCGAGCTAGCGTGCCAAGACCGGCACAGCACGACTTCCGCGCCGCTAACGTCCTGATCATCTCCATGAATAGCTAAAGCGCGAGCCACAATTTCTCCACGCCACTGAAAGCGGAATCCTCGCTACCAACCTAAGCACATCCAAGACCTGCTCGACTCCACAGATCCGTTGCACTCCGACATACGCATGCTTTTTGAGAAACACGTTTCATCCCGTTGACGACCATCCGCCAGCTGTTGCGTGGGATGCATAGTCGAGACCTGGGTAATCACTGAGCCACGAGCCTGTCCTAACGACATCTGTGTCGTGATACGCCTCCTCGCGTGCCCTGGCACAGCCTCCGCATTTCAGCTCGTATCAGATCTTCCATCGATGGATTTGCGTTCCAACAGATCTCCTGCATCTCGCATATCGTTGTGGCGCTGGAATTCGCAAAACCCGTTCGTCAATCTGAAGATCACGAGCAAAAGCAATGGTGCGCTCGACCAGTTGTATGCAGGCGAGGATGCGCCATTCCCCACCCATCCACACGAACCCATAACACAAATCCATCCCTGAAGGACATTAGACTTTGAGACTTCCTTTTCTCTGTTTGTTCTTTCTGAGCTGTACAGCAGTCCTGAATTACTACTGCTCGAAACTCAAGCCACAATCTTTACTAAGACAATTTTGGCTGCATGATGTGGAGAGGGAGCAAATCATCTGCCTTGTCCGGATAGCTGCATCGTCTCATCGTGACGACATCGCATCTACAGAGCATCTCTCCGTTATCAGATACACATGGTACGAATAAGGGAGTAGGTATACCGACGCGCTGGAAAAGACCCTCACCGTCTTGACCCTGAGAGACCTTCATGAGCCCTGAAATGTCCCTGATACAGAAGATCAGCCTTGAGAAAAGCAGTCGCGCACCGAAGGACTCCGGAAGGGTACCTGAGAATCAGTACCAGGTGCTGATAGCTTCACTAGAGCAACCGTGCTGTACCATGGAAGACACTGGACCCCTGCAAAGAAAGGACTAGTTCAACGGCAAAACAAAATCATCCCCGCTCGTGTACCTTGCAGGCTATGACAACTCGACGATTGGCTCCCCACTACGCCTATGCAGCATTGCTATCTCTATAGCGACGTCGGCGAGGAGCCGTGAACCATGCGCCTGTGTCTGCGGTGCTACCCCGGGCTGAAACGCCATGCTCAATTCGTCGTACAAGACGCTCTCCTCTAAACATCCTGGTCTCCTCCATTTCCTCTCGACCACGCTCTTTTATTCCTGCCCATACGTTCGTTTCACCCGTGTACTTCTCATCAGACATTCACCCGTTTCAAGCAACTCCCCACGGCCTGGTCGACAACTCTGCATGAATTCGCGGAGGACACAGGACACCGGACAGCATTATCGTCACCTCACACAATGGATGTCAATGCCAGCGCGGTCTCACCCTCCGGAACTCCTCTGCCCTGGCAAGTCCCCGACAGGGGGCCGCTCCATCTTGCCATCGTCGTCACGCTGGCCTTGACCGGGCTGTTGATTTATTCGCTAAGAGTCTTCACTCGTGGAAGGCTCGTTCGCTCGTTCGCCATCGATGATGGGCTCATGGTACTGGCCGCTGTACGTTCGAAACTTGGAGTGAAGAGGTTCTATATTAGCTAACACTCAAAACAGCTATGCACAATAGGAATCTTCATCACATTCACTGGAGTCGTAGAGCTTGGTATCGGACAGCAGGAGGATGGATATGTCTTACCGGTCAGCAAGACCGTTCAGATGGGCCCATGGATGTGGGCGTTGAATTCACTCGTCATCTTAGGGCTGGGTGCTGTTAAGCTATCGGCTACTTTTACTCTTCTACCTCTGGCTGACGCCGGGAGTCGTTCGTGCTTGCTGATGGCACGCACTATTCTTCTCATCGGACTCATGTGTAGGTCTACAGCCACGATATTATCTAACGCAGAAGCTGATGAACACAGTACTAGTATTTTGGCACACGGTTGAGTGGTTCATATCACTCCTCGCTCAATGTGTCCCTCTAGTAGCGGCCTGGGACCTTTCAGATGCTAGGGCATTGTGCATGTCGCAGAGCGAGTCCAAGCACTGGGCTCTGGCGAACTACCGTAAGTATCGCCGTCCATGAATACTAGAAATGGTACTGACTGGGTGGTCCAGCCATCAATGCTGCATCAAGTCTGCTATTGATCTTGTTCACGATCCCTATCGCCGTGAGCTCTTCGTTGAAGCTCGGATCTACCCTACATCTTCTTGCGGTGGTATCTTTGGGACTCTTTGCATGCGCGGCAGCTATCATCAGAACCTGGATGGTCGTCACGTCATGGGCCGAGGTCGGCTATCGTAACAACTTCGACTTGAACTTCACCACGTGGGGAATTTGCGAGTTCCTGACCGCGATGATAGCTGTTAACCTTAGCACCTTGTTGCCTCTCGGTAGAGCAATTCGCAGTCCCGCTGACGCTGCCCGTGACGCTCCACGTTCCGTTGGCATCTCCGGCCCCGTAGCCGGTAGCACCGTTCACCTACTCCATGGCGATGTCGACGAGGTAGTTCCTAGCTACTCCGAGACTTACCCAGAGGAAACAAACCATTCTTACAACTCCCGCTATTCAGGTCAGACAGTCATCTACAGGCCCGACACAGCCTATTTCCCCTCCCACTTTCAACAAGGCAACCACAGCTTATCGCGTTTCCACGACGACGAATCAAATCTCGACTTTGACATTGAGGCTCCGTCGACACGGTCCAGCCCTCCTCGTAAGACAACGAAACTAGGGCCATCGTCACGCTTCTCCGCGTCAACAGTCAGCACACACACACGTAGAGTGAGTGACTGGTCACAGCTCAGTGGAGACTCACACAAAGACTCTGAAGCCGATTTTGAAAAAGAAAAGAGTGGAAGAGTCAGAGTGAGCGCAGTGGAACTTGAGGAGATTGTGAAGAGCTTAGGCCTGAAGAGACACGGTAGTCATGGGACTTGGGACAAGGAGCTAGGCTCATCCGAGGATAAGAGCGAAGATGGAGGAAGCAGTGTTGCACCAACAATATACCTCGAAGACGACGACGTAGAGGTAGATGGAGCTGAAGACATATGCACATGCCCAGCGCCAAGGGCAAGGGATGACGCGAGTATGCAGGCTGAAGCAGACTCGAGCGAGGTCACTGTGATACGCATACGTGGCAGCGCGAAATGCAGTCTCCATAGACAAGAAGCTGGCGCTCGACCGGCTCATTCGCGACTCAACTCTGGAGAGTGGATCGCGCGCGCATCGTGAGAAATCTTCCCATCACGGATTTTCCTTTGTTATCGACAGCGACTTTTTCCTTGAAGACCATTTTGCGTCTCAAACCGCGGCGGTGCCGTTTTCGGCCGGAGTCATATACCATCATCATCACCATCTCTTTCTTACACACATCATTTTATGTTCTGCAAGGCAAGAAAAGACGCCAAGAACGCGCGCCTTGCACGTATCGTTTCTACAAACTCAGATAGCTCCTACAGTCATAGTCAATAGTTATAATTTCCTAACTCCCACCTGAAATGTCTCGGTGCTGTCTACTTCATGAACGGGTATCGAATTTACTCAGCCCACCGCTTCCTGACATATTGCGCCTGGTGGCCACCGGGTAGCTCACTAACCCAAGCATCAATCTCTTCTTTCACGACACGCGGAACCGTGCACTTGTTCATCGCAGCAGCATTCTGCGTCTTAAGCGTAGGACAGTTCTGATAGCAAGGCGAGTCAAGAGCACGTTGGAGCGCGTCGCCTTGCCAGCCGAACAGGTAATCTCCGTGGTTCGCGTAACCCGTCCTAATCGACAAACATCGAACATTAGTGGCCGCATTTTCTTGCACGAATCGTAACGAGGGCTTACCCATCGCCGAAACTCCAGACGAATGGTTGACTACCATCCTCAGGCCAATCAGCCTTGTTGTTAAACTTGCTTGTGTCCTACAATGATACGTGTACGAAGTCAGTATATGCCCTCAGATACAGTTCGTCTAGGGATGTCTCGTACCCAGATGACTTCGTAGAAGAGTTGACCCATGCGTACGGGATGACTGGCGGGACAGGGACCGCCAGATTCAAAGGAGCCGAACTCGGGGTAACTCATGTGTGCCTAAGATGTGGGTATACAAAGTCAGTATATGTCTCATATTCAGTTCGTGAAGGGACATGTCTCACCATATGATCTGGGGAATCAAGGTTGACTCCGTCCCAGCAGCTAGGTGGGGTATTAGTAGGACCACAAAGGCGGATAGATGGATGAGCATGACGTACGTGGGGAAGCGAACTGCGGTCATGATGCCCGTCTTGCATGGTTGGGTGGGGAAATCAAGAGTCTGCGGATCACGCGTATTGATGTTGTCTAGACAAGTGAATGTCAATTGGCGGAAGCGCTCGGCTTCTTCCTTGGTACGGGCATTCACGTCGCCAATGAACATGCGGAAGCCGGGCTGGAAGGCCTGGACTTTGGAGGTTTGCTGGAAGTTGTAAAGCCCATCTTGCATGTAATATACTGTCATGCCTCCGTTGACGCCGTTGAAGCCTGAGTTGGGAATCTGAGGGACGCGCTTGTATGTGCCGTTTCGGGCTTTGAAGTATAGCACGGCTGTCCAGTAGTTCTATAGACTCGTCAGATTGGCCCAGGCGTGTCGAGGTGTGAGTAGTATTGCTTACGGAAAAGTCCTCGCTGAACTGGCAAGATGTACATGTCGACTCCCCTGGCATGTCCTTTTCCGGGTCCATGGTAACATTGAAAGAGTTACCCCCCAGAATTTGATGTAAGTGTGGAGATGGAGCCTGGCCAGGCGTGACCAGCGGATCCAACCTGTCGATGACTAGCTGAGCGCATGGGAAGCGCAGCAGTGCAGTTGCGGGTGCGACAAGCGCCAGAGCGGTAGCAGTGAACGCCTTCATGTTGAAGAGAGTGGTGAGCTGTAAGGGAAGATAGCAAAATGAAAGTACAACTGTGCGCAGAGTATAGCACGTCTTATAAAGCTGCGTGAGATATGCATACGATGTCACCGGGATCAGGGGTGGTAACGCCGAGCGGGTATGCTGTGTCGCAAAGGCATAATCCGGTCTTGGTAGAAATCAAAATGGGCATTATCTTGTGTTGGGATGGAGCTAGAGCAATTATGGATCCTTGAGCTGGACGCGGATACATGCTGGCATCGCATGGATGGGTTCGGTGCACATCAACGTCTCTTAATTGTCATTCCCGATTGCTCATAATCCACTCACGTCTATTCCTCCTATCGTATCGGGCAGCCATGTCAGTCATGGTACTTCTAGTGGCATCGAGCGCACTTCGTGATCAGCTGGGGCAATTCGCACAGTCTCATTACGATGGTGAACGTGACGTATTTAGTCGGCAACATCGTTGCTGTGATTGGAAACGGCCCCTCCTCGAGCCCGGACAGCTCCAGTGATGTTGATCTCCGAGATTTGTCGAATATCGCAAGTCTTGACATCTCGTCGGCAGTTGCATCGATGGATAGCGGAACATGTAACGCCCCACTTGTACAATGACACCCCACGTGGCAAGGAAGCGATGACTGGTTGTTTGGTATTTTGGCTGGATGATGTTCGTGGACGTTGAGACAAGGTTCCACGAGCCTCAATCTATCCCATTTGCCGCCGCGCCAAGTTGTGGGGTACCAGTATCCCCAATTCTTTTAATTATTCAGGCCCCGTACCTCATCAATGCATGCCACTCGTACGGGATTCTTGGTACGTTATAGATGATTTGCGCATGCTCATTGGACCATTACAGGGCGCCCAGCTGAGGAAAGTGAATGACGACAAAGGAGGGTAGTTGCATGGCTTGGGCGAACGGCAGGTCAAAAGAACAGGCTGTTTGAGTAGACTGGATCTGATCGCAAGGTGGGAGACTTGATCAACCGGGTACGCTTCCTTGAAAGTAATATAGTCCATGTGGTGCTGTCAGCTAGAGCCTCTGAAATCTCAGATATCCTTCTGGAATACCGAATTCTTCTGCTGCTCGACTTTAGAAGCCTTCCCATCTCTTTTTCATTGGACAGCTTGTTACACGACATTTTTTCCCCTTGTTGGACAGCTCTGAGTTGGCCATGAGAACCGCTGCTCTCCTGGCGTGCTGCGTGTCGGCCGCATCTGCCGCGTTTGACTTGAATCGGGGTGGTGCTGTTCTCAAAGCACCAGCAGGTGACTCGTTTGCCACCGTCACAGGGACTGTGAGTTGCTTCCATGCTGTATGTGATTGTATACCAACTACATGTACAGTTTACAGTGCCGAACCTGTCGGGCACCAATCGACTCTCGATATGGGTGGGCATTGGTGACACGCTTGAGCAGGATAACGTCCTTGGTGGTGGTATTGTTTATAACAGTACCCTTAAGAGCTTCTCTGCGTACTTTCCTGGTCCAGTGACGGACGCCACTTCGACTGTTCCTGTTGCAAATGGTAACTCAATCACTGTAACTGTCAATGTGGCTACCGCTGGGGGTACCGTGACCATCGAGAATAAGACACAGAACAAAAGAACGACGCAGACGCTCGCAGCCCCTACCGGCGTGGACCCATCCTCTTTGACTGCTCTTGCGGCAGACTGGTTCGTCCAGGCATATCAAGTAATTCCAGGTCAGCTGGTGGCCACGCCAAACTTCGGGACGGTATCTTTTACTGCGGTGACTGCGACGACCAAGAGCGGCGTGAACGTTCCGATCTCAGGCGCAGGAAGATATGAGATACAAGGAACCAGTGGACAGGTTAGTCGTGCGTGTTACTTCGTGTACTTCGGCTAATGTTTGGGCAGATGTATTCGAAGACGACAATATCAAGCACTGGCATCTCTGTGCAGAGACAGACGGTTTAGAGGAGACCATGGCCGAGAGATGAACTAGACGTTGCTGTATCGATGTATCGCCTTACATAGTGGCGAATAGACGGGTTGAGAATATGCCATGTATATATTATGTTTCTAAGCCTGGAAAAATGCATGCGATACCGAAGTACTAATCCGCGATGACGATGATAGAAGAAGACGTGATGATGATGATGATGCTGATGATGGCGTTGGTGAAGCAGCAGCGATGACGTTCGCTTGGGCGGCTTTCCCCTCCACATTTCTCGACGCGTCGCGACATCCCGCCTGCATTGTGCTACGACAACGCAAAGATGCGCTTCAAGGCGTCAATACAGAACATTACAACCTTTACGAGCAGGTACACGTGCCTCGTACGTGAGATAGCAGCTGACACCGTCTAGAGCTTACAGCGTCGCTCAATTCGCTCGGCCCGCTCGCGTGGGTGAAGCTCAGCGAGGAGCAGGTATGCTTCACCATCATACCAGAGCAGGGCACACAAGTATGGGCGTGAGTAGACGCTTCGTATCTTGGTGTCGCTCGTTCTAACCAAATGTAGTGTGCTCTCAATTGTAAGCATATTGTCTCGTCTTGGCCGTGTGGAGGTTAATGCGCCGCGTAGGACTCCATCTTTGAGAGCATCAGCGTGCAGTCGGCTGCAGATAATGTCATCAACCTCGAAGTTCCGCTCGCGTCGCTGAATCGCGCCCTCAAATCGGCCTTCAATGCCACGTCGGCCCAGATACGCCTCACCAAGAAGGACAACCTGCCCGTGCTCGCTCTTACCGTCACCACTACCCCGTCCTCGAACACGTATAGCGCCTTCCCTACAACTTCAACCAATGAGGACGACGACGACGATGAGTACGGCGACGACGATGACGATGGCTTCGATGCCGCCTTCGACAACGAATTCGGTGGAGGCAACCGCGAGACCATCATCACGCAAGAGATACCTATACGTGTGCTTGCTCCGGATACGGTAGCCCATCTGCATGAGCCTGTTTGTAGGGAGCCGGACGTGCACATCATACTGCCGCCCTTGATGCAACTGAAAAGCATCAGCGACAGGTTCACCAAACTAGCGCTGGCAGACACCACCAAGGCAAGCAGTGCGACGACCGCAGCGAGAACCCGCCTAGATGTTTCGGCCAATATGCACGGATGCCTCAAGATAAGCATCAGATCTGACGCCATGAACATATCTTCCATCTGGACCGATCTCAGCAACCCGGAGCTAGACCCTGGCCACGTCGCTGGCGGCGAGGACGGCGTTGCTGAACACCCGAGCACGCGTATGAAGCAGCTAGGGTCGGCCGATGGGCGTAGCGAAGAAGGGTGGGCCACAGTGAGGATTGACGGGCGGGATTGGGGCAAGGTCATGAGTGTGGGCAGACTGGGCGGGCGGGTCATTGCTTGTAAGTTTCACGAAGCCCACTTCTACCAGCATGCTAATACTCCAAAAGGCTTCTGTCACGAGCATGCACTCATTCTCTACGTGTACTTGCCCAACGATAATGGCGAGGACGAGTCAGTCTTGACGGCACGTTGCACTTCTCATGCTCTCATCCACCACGCTGACATTCACTCAGTATTTCATCAGCTCCTACAGCGCATAGCAAATTGACCTCGGTACCCGCACCACGCTTACGAGTCACGAACTAGATACCATTTCTCGCGAGAGCTCAACTTTCAACACACTTTCACGTCGTTGTCCACCGTAGAAGTACTTCCATGGTCTTGTGGTGACGTGCTTCAACAACTTGCTAATCCGGCATCCATAAGGGTCGCATTACTCGTGTGCAAGCTACAAAACGCGGCTGGAAGCGCTGGCGGAAATTAGCATGCCATTAGCCGAAGGCAACAGAAGGGCGCCTAGAACTTCGAGCTACGGGCACCACTTCCAGACTACGCCTCGTGCTTCGTGTTACCTTTTCACGACAGTATAAAGTATGTCTATGCTCGTGTCTTCGAGCGAGATAGGTTTACTCGCGTAGATCTTCCATACTGCAACATGGACGAACTAGCTAAAGCTTCTTTCACCGCCTCACTGCCTTCACATCCATCCAACCTGAGCGACGTGCACACAGTCAATACCGACGATACATGTTTTCTCACCAATCTTGCGACTGAACTCGTTCATCGTATAATCGATTTTATACCCCCCGCATCCCATATCGACTTCGCATGTTCCTGCAAACATTTATACGCATGTTCCACGGACGTGTTCAAGCGCCATCGCGACGCCCAGCTGAAATACGGTGTTGCGTCTGATATTGACCCCGCTACGATTCCCACTCTCCTTCGAAGCGCATTTGGATACGGTGACCCTATTCTAGCATGGCACGTTCGATCCTTAGAAGTCTGGTACGACCGCAGAGGATGGGACATGTGGAAAACGCTCGATTTTGAAACACCCGTCGATCAGAGTATGCAGTCGCCGATAGCGTGGGAGTTCATACCTGGCGAAATCGACGATTATTTAGAGCGACTGGAGCAGGGACAGGGTCGTCTTCTACCCCGGCGTATCGATGAAGCACGTACGCAAATCCTGGACGGGCATGATACTTACCTAAAAGCCCTCCTTATTGTTCATTGTCCGAGACTTCGAGATGCCAAGTTTGTCTTACCAGCACGTCACGAGGTCGAAACATGTTCTTGTCTTGGATGGCTTGACACCTTCATAAACGATTCTCATAACAAGAAGACTTCTTGGGGCCCGGGACTACAAAACCTACAATCAGCCGCAGTCGGCCTACCTTCGGGGACCTGGATGGACGATGCCTTCCATCCTAACACAGAGCCTCTAAACGGCATAGGGATACTGGTGCAATTCCTGCGTCTACCTCACCTGGAAAGGTTATATTACAAAGACCTCGAGGGCAACCGTGACGATGAGGTACCTTGGGACGTGTTAGTACCCGCCGGAACTTGCAGCATCAAACATCTTTTCCTGGACAATTGCGGCGAGCTAGACAACGAGCCTCTCAATGCTCTTGTGGCCGCTCCGTCAGCCCTTCAAACAGCCTGTTTTCGCGCCGGCGATGCATTACTTGAACACGCCGACCAGTGGGTCAGCTGCCTAGGCACCTATCAAGGACAGTCGCTCGAAAGCCTGATGTTCTACGGCTATGGCTCTAATGGTAGTATTCATGGCTATCGCTGCGGCGCCTTCCGCCCGGAAGAGCTCAACGATCACAGAGCTTTGAAGCATGTCTGCATGGATATTTCAGATTTCGAACTCGAAGCCCTCTACAATATAAAAAACGATAGAGAAGAGTGGGAAAGCGATGGAGCGCTTGCCGAACGCACTTTTTTCGAATGTGTGCAGCAGTACGAGGTAATAGTTCTTTGGGGGTCGCTTGGTAACTTTTACGTTCAATGGGAACCGACTGAGGAACAAGGCTTTGAAGATGCGGTGATAGCTGCCCTCGGACCCGAGTCTTGCACACTAGCCATGTACTTGGAAGACGTAGAGAAGCACAGCGCAAACTTGAGTGGAATAAAGAGCCCATCTCAACCCATGGAAAAGGATAAGATCTGGTTCCGCCGCGCGATCGAAACAGCAAGGAAGCGTGGCGTCGATCTCCACACACTCACAAATCGGAACAAGCCAATTCACCAGATCGAGTTTCCTGAGGCGCCTGATAAGTACGACCTCAAGACTGGACCATGGGGTGAGAGACCAGAGGATTGGGTCTTCAATGTGTATACCGGCCGCAGGGAACCGCAAGGCTGCGGGAAATGCGGGGATTGTGACGTTTGCTTTGGGTACTACAGTAAAGAGATGTGGGATGGACTGAAGAAAGAGCCAAGAAAGATCTTGTATGACGGCAAGAACGAGGATGGGACGTCAGGCTGGTAGGAATGGATCGATACTCGATCACGAAAAGTCGTACTGCGGTTTTTCTTGAAATTATACATGCTAACATATCGACCATGTTCATATCGTAATATCTTTAGGGATGAGCCTAGTCATGGCATGTGTTATCGAGAATAACTGCCACGGTCTGACTGTGAGGACGAATAATTCTATTCAATGATCGAGCATGACGTCATCTTATGTATTCTCAGCCATCTTCCATTTTCTTCTCCCTGTTCTTTCGTTTCGTCACGGCCTCAACAATTATGCTGTCGGGTCACGAACATCGCCATATTTCCCAACAAAATACATGAACAGCCGCAATTGGGACACTAATGAGGGCCTTGCCTAGTGGCTGACAGTCAGCTGGTCAAGTGATCGACGCACTCCCCTGATCTTGTCCCTGGCTGCCTGATAAGTTTATCCAATACCCCAATCGGTCGTTTTCTTGGCTTGTTTGTAACCTTGTGATAGGGCAATGTTCTATGCGTTTTGTATGTCTCGTGCTAAACGCCACAGGACGGCAAATACGATCTGTTAAGCAAATGACCACCTGAAAGTTCCAAGTTCACTCAACAAATCTTCATCTATCATCATACTTCAAGCATAAAACTCACGATGCTCCAAATGTCTTCACTTTCTCTCAGTTCGTCACCAACCATTGTTCTCATCACAATCTTCCACTGCCATTCAAAATGACAACCTCATCACAACCGCCCTTCTCTCCACACCATTTCCACCGCATAACAAACACTTCGAACCCCTCCAACCCCACCCTCGACATCATAAACGATGCCGGCAGACAAAACAGTACCGGTCTCCTCAAACTAACTCGCGAAGGGTACTACTCTGGCCAATACTGGTCATTCACCCCTTCAGGTACACCTCATTGCCCTCCCCAAGCCAGCGAGCCATCAAGAGATACGACCTCCACCTCCAACACCACCTACCGCATCCGAACATGGTGGCTGGGGCCAAACCGGCAACTCGATGTCTACGAAGATGACACGTCGAAAGCGGTGCTGAGGCGGGCGGACGCTACTGATACAGCAAATGCGCTGGACTGGAGTGTCGGACAGTGGGAAGATGGTACGTGGTGGATTGGGAATGAAGCGAGTGGTGTGTTGAAAGTCTTGGATGTTGGCGAGAGGGAGGATAGGAGGGAGGTTGTGTTGAGTGAGAAAGACGAGGGGAGGAAGACGCAGAGATGGAGAGTTGAGGTTATTAGGGAGATTCTTGAACAGGAGTATCATGAAAGACCTATCACTCCGACTCCGGAGTAGGCGATGCAGTCCTGAATGGATTGCTAGTAGTGGACTTGGGTGTTTGACTTGCAATGGACACAGCAACTTATTGATCTTGGTCGTTCAGTTCGTTTCTATTTCATCTATTTATTTACACATTATTGATGCAACCTACGTTTATGAGGCAGGTGCAGCGGAGCCGTAAGGAGTGGGCTGAACACTCTCGATGTCGGCGTATCCGTACTTGCTTCCGGTCTTGTCGTCTGAGAAGCCTTGAGCCCAAGTACCCATGTCCTTCTTGAACGCCTCAAAGTTCTTCTCGTCACTCAGGTCAATAGGCTGGTGGTCCTTGCCCAATTGCCTGATTTGTGTGCCAGCCGCGACGTTGGTCATACCGAAGTCGTTGTCGTCGGTCAATTGGTCGATCGCAGCATGAACCTCGCCGTTGATGATCTGGCGAGGCAACTCGGGCTCCAAGCACACTGGGCGGGCAAGTCCGACACCATCGACAGTTTTCAATGCGTCCACCATGGCGGCAGCACTCTTCAAGCCACCAGTAATGTAGGTCTTGGTTTTGGAGAGCGAAGGTGTGATCTTCTCGGCGAATTCGAGGAAGAAGGCTTCTCGCTTCTTAGTTGACTCGCGCTGGTGACCGAAAGCAAGCTTCTCGTATGTACCACCAGACAGCTCGACGAAGTCGAAGCTGTTGTCCTCAAGCAACTTGCACAAAGTCGCAGCCTCCTCGGTGCCGAAACCCTTGTCTTGGAACTCAACAGAGTTCAACTTGATGCCAAGCACGAAGTTGGATGATGTGCGCTTGCGTACTTCCTGGCCGATCTCGGTGACGATGCGGGCACGGTTCTCGAGGGATCCGCCGTACTTGTCGGTGCGCTTGTTGGTTGTTGGGGAAAGGAACTGCGCAAGTAGGTAGCCGTGAGCACCGTGGAGTTGAATACCGTCGTATCCAGCCTTCTCTAGGTACTCGGCTGCGTGAGCGAAGCCTTCGATGACGTTCTTGATGTCCTCGTCGGTTGCGGCGCGGGGCTTAGCAAAGGTCATGCCCATGACGTTGCCTTCCAACTGTACATCGGATGCGGAGATGGGATTCTTCTGGATATTGTCGGCTACCTGACGACCAGGGTGGCTGACTTGTCCAACAATCAAAGAACCGTGCTTCTTCGACTGAGTTGCAAGTTCCTTGAACATCTCGAACCGCTCACCCTCGTACTTTGAGCCACGGGGAATGATGGGGTTGCCGGCAGCTTCTAGGTGGTCGTACTCGATCATGATGTTACCGGTCAGGATGACACCGAATTCACCCTCACCCCATCGTCGGTAAGCGTTGACTAGGTTCTTGGACGGGACACCACGAGCTTCGAGGTTTTGGGGATCCCATGATGATAGGCGCTCGGTCATAGCACCCTTGAGAAATCGGTTCTGAGCAGTCTTCTTGGAGAAAGCAAAGTCGAGAGGCTTGCCCAATGGCGCGGGGTCTACCTTCTCTGCTTCGTATCGTCGCGGTGCCATGTTTGCTGAAATTTGAATGGGTATCTAACAAAAAAGAGATGTCGTGAGTAAATGAAATCAAGGTTTGCAAGATGTGTGTTGGAGAATATGCTGAGATTGAATGCGCGATCAACAAAGGTCTATAAGTAATGTGTTAGTGCTTCAACCTTTTCGCATTTCTAAGCGGTTATATGGAATGGTTGCTAAACAATGACGACCATGGGTTCGTCCGAGAACGATCCATAATAACGTCATCGAGGTACACTACAAGCTAGGCTCGGCAGCGATACCTCGGCAGATGTAGGCGAAACACAGGTCTAGATCGGCCTTTTATTGGGGTGCCTGGAGATCGAGTTAGGCTATTCGATGAAGGAGCTGTTTGTGGGGTCAGGAAATGGCCCTGGGCAGCGCCGTGTGTTAACGTTAAGTGTTATTCCCGTGTCACAGATCCTTCAGGAACCGACCGTATCGGCCCGATGATGATGCGATAGTCACGTGTCTGCCAGCTACAACGATTTCCATCAAGATGCCGTTCCAGTTAATCCATATTCATAATTCGGACATCAAAGACACCTAGGCGTATGCACCGGCTTCTGTGATCGCCTTGAATGAACGTCAAGGAAGGTCTAGACTGCTACATGCACTCGCAAAACAACACTCCAGCGCTAGACCGCGAGATCTCAACACCAAACAACTAGCTATTGCGATGGCGTGTTGTATTGAATGGCGGTGTCCATTGACCAGGCGGTCTAGGCAGTCGCGTAGCAACCACGCTGTGCAGCTCTGGCCTGAGTGCCCCACTTGCGTTGCATGACTTGTGGAGTCCTTGATCAGCAAAGCTCAACCTCAAGAATGTTCCAGCACTTTCGCACAACGAGCGGTGGATAGATGGAACAGCTGTTAGCTGCAAACGCGGGTGTAAGTTATTTTCGCAGTTTGCTCGTCGGAAGTCACCGCATCGAAGCCAGGCTGTGGACGCCAAAGTAGAAGCAAAGAAACGTCTGTCGAAAGGGATCACTGGAAAGACTAGGGCGAATATGTAAATGAACGAATGACCATTCTATAGCAATCCGGATAGCTAAGATACACGGCGGATGACTAGGCTATGTTGGATAACGTTGGCTCCGAGTCTCTTCCCTATCTGGAAACATGATACTCCCCTTCATTCTCGCTAGTAGAGACGCTTCTCCAGATCTAGAAGACCTCGACGGACAGTCCGTTGAAGCCAACGTCGACACAAGTATTCTGCTGAGCTACAAAGGAGTTTCAGAGTCAGTATATGTTTTGTATTCCTTTGGTAGATAGAGACTTACAAATCTCCTTGATAGCATCACCCTGGCAGTCGGTCGATCCAAAGACCCTTAGGGTGAGACCCTTGTTGCTGTCGTAGGCAACCCTGTTGCCAGTGGTGAAACCCTTGCAGCCACTGTTTCCGTTTGCGCCGTAGTTCTTGTATTGTCCGGTCTCACAGTTCTAGATGAGAATATCAAGTCAGCAGAGGTTATGCTCAAAGAAGAAGAGCTATCGAAGTTTTGAAAGAGAGGCTTACGGTAACGGAGAAAGCGCTGACTTCCGGAGCGAGAGCGGCAGCAATGACCATGACGGAGGCAAGAGTGAACTGCATTTTGGAGTTCTGAGACATCGGATCAGCTATAGGCAAGAGCCAGAGGGGCTGGAGAGACACACTGACAAAGTGTTTGGAGTGGAAGTGGAAGTGGAGTGATGATGTGTTGGACGTTTGTAAGTTGTGTTGGATGATGAGCATTCGAAGAGAGAAAAGGCTGATACTTATACATTTCGCAGGCCTGCCGTACCATGCTGTATTGGTGTAATTTCGGGAATCAAGAGCGCAGATGCTTCCACGATGCGAAGGCTTGCGATCAGCACCCCGACGTCTTCAGGCAAGCAGCAGCGGAGTCTCTTACTCAGAGTTGTTGCACTACGTTGAAGGGGGGTCAAGTACTTGGTGGCCTAAGGCGTCTTCCGTGCGGAAGGTCGCTGCCAGTATCGTAAGGCTTCCAGTGGTGGAGTTGAAGTGACAGTGGACCAGGCGGATCAACAAGTCACTGCCGGAAAGAGCACAAAGAAAGTTATCCTGCTGTAGCTATCTTGACCTTTAGCTACTGTAGGGTATTTCTTCACCTTCAACATTTGCTGATCGCGTCCATGAAGGTGTTCGCTTGATGGTAGATTCCACATCGAGGCGTCACAGACAGAGCGCCTAATCTTGCAAGTCCCAGCAAGATGATGATAATGATAGCATCATACCCTTGTGTACGACATTGGGGCTGTAACTGCTCATCAGCTGCAATGTACTTGGATCTCCTGCGCAACACTATAATCATTGAAGATGATTCTGTGGACGAATGCTATGGGCATATATTGAATTCAGCAGTCACTCCACCATGTACAGATACCTGATGTTTTTGTTACAGACCAAGCAACGGCAAATTCGATGCTGCGGACTGAATTGCAACAACTAATGAAGGAATGGAGAGCTGTCAATGATTCCCGAGGTTGTACCGCACGGGTGGCGGCGCTAGCGGCGGGTAGTCGATCCTTAGCCCCAGCCTCGCGGCGGGCTCTATACCGACGATGTTCCACTCACTTATGGAGGCTTTTGTACGTATGATTGCGATCGCCGATAACAAGGCGTCCAGGAACCAAAACAGCTACGTCTCGTTGATGGAATTGACAGAGCTGCAGGGCTGCACCGTATACAATCTTCGCGAAGCGAAAAAGTTGGGAGAGAAGGATGGTAGGGGAACGGGCGAGTTGGTAGCTTTTCGATGAGATCCGATCATCGGACGGCAATGAAGAGTATGCATTCGCCTCTACGCGTCAGAAATCGGAGGAGTACCACGCGCTAAAGCCAGTGATATGACTCGAGCTGAGAGTTACTGGCCCCTCTCAGGCCACCTATGAAGGCATCGCTGGCGCAATCTATGCTCCCTCGCAACCACGATCCTATCTCCATGTGGCCCCAGCGGCCCCGCGAGGCGGTATCCGAGCATGTTCAGATCTAACAAAGATGGTTGTTGCTCTAATCCTTCCTTCTTCTGGGTGCCCAACGAATGTCGCGATTCTGTACGTTGTGTTTTTCGAGATCACCAGTTGTGACATCGCAACAATGACGGGACACGCCGGTCGCTGTTGAACACCCTGTACTCCAGTAAATTATCGAGAAGACATAGAATCGTCATTCATTGGTTTTAAGGTTTCATAACAACGTAGGATCTAATCCTTCGACGGACCGCTGGCCTGACTCCGGGGGTAGACCCACACGGCCCGCCTGACCCACACGGAAGTTATGTTGATGGACGCGTATTTATCCACATACGCGCGTACTCCAAGACACTTGTTGTACACATCGAATTGGAAGCATCGTGTACCTTGCGACGGATGATGTCCTACCAAACAGTGCATCCTTGGCTCGGTGGTAGTTCGGTCTTGGTGCAAACACAAGGTCGCCGAAGTTACTGAACACCGTTCTGATCGTCGAAGAAGTGGAATTAGGCAAGCAAGGCCAGATTTAAGAGGGAGTGATGGGGTGTACAAGGTCCAAGCCTGAGGCGGTGAGAGCCAGAACTTGGTTATGCAAGATAGGATGTAATCATTCATCGGGTACTTGCTGTCGAAAACCATCCGTGAGATATTAAGCACCTGAGCTGTCTCTTCGAAATAATCGCTTCAATGGTGCTCTTCTGCACCTTCTCTAGGCCTTGACAAACGGCCTGTCAACTCACGTCATCTCATCCACTGCATGTCCACCACGAGCCGACTTCGTTGGTCATCTCCATCCACGTACCTGTCGATGAGGTGGTGTAGCTCCCTCAGGTAGTGCAAGGAGCTTGAGGTATCGAATTTCGCTGGCTGTATCGCCTCTTCATCGAAACTAGAGGGACTCACTGTGTTCTGTATTACACAGCACATAAGCAACCTGATCTGGTACACGCCCGCGGCTTCTGTGGTATACTAATCTTCTGATGGCTCGCACTCCTTATCTACGAATGGGATTTCTTTTGACCAATGATAATCCTAGTGGGCTATCGTCTCTGTTTCAAATTGCCGCATTGCGCAGCCGAAATCGCCCAGTCTGGCGATCGGATAGTTGAAGACATACCCGAACTGAAATATGATCTTTGGCCTCCGGCTAATCAATACTAGCTTCGGCCCAGAATATCTCCAACTTGCTTGTATGATCACAACTCTCTGCGCTTTTCGTGATCGTTTCGGTGCGGGTTTAAGGTCGTTCTGGCCAAACATTGTTAGGTGAAATATGCCGTCTTCGACTTCTGCTATGATCTCATCGAATGGTCTAGTTGCAATATCCTTACGAATATTCTTTGTTCTGGTAGTGATTATTTTTGATGTCATACTGAAGAATACAGACGATTTGCTGGGCTAATACAAAAGGTGTATGATAGACGTTCTTCTTGATGATGAATGAAGAGAGATAGAACAAGAGGTCGTGAGTGATTAGACATCCTCCCAGCACGTAGTGTTATCACAGACCACTTTGACGACATGTACCAAAAGTCTACGGTGATCGAGCACAGGTAAGTCGAACGCTAGAACGCTCACCATAACGACACTCAGCATTGTGTTACTGGTATTCATTTAAGTGAATGAACAACACACATCAGAGTATATACACGGTGTCCAGAAGCATTTTGTATAAGATCTGGCAGCAGCACCGCGAAGATTCCATCTGCCTCGAACAAGCCCGTGTACCACGTAGTCACCTACCTGAATACATTCGCTTTCTGATAAGACGCCTGGAAAGAATGTCTATAGACGGAAACGCCACAGATTGTGATGGCATCCAAGAGTACGACCAAAAAGACATCGGCGCGGCGGTCCATGAAGACGAATCTTCGGCGTTCTGCGAAACCATGCTAGGCCTTGCCGAATTCCACATCAAAGAAGACCCCTCACTCGACCAACCCGATCAGCTTACTCTTCGTCACTTTCGGAAGATCTATAAGTTTCCAACGAATGATAATGATGATGAAGTCGCTAAATTCTTTGATCATGCAGACCTCATAGTTTCGGAGGGCGATCCTGCAGATGTTCCCGGTCTCGCGAATTTCATACGACTGGTTTTCAACAACAAACCACCAAAAACATGGGATGATCGTGAAAATGCCAAAAGGTGGCTACTACAGTATCAGAACAAGGAATGTACTGGCGACAAGTTCGCTGTTGGACAAACCGTTGGTAATTGGTGGGTCATCACGTCTAAACTTACAAAAGTCAAGGGTTCGTGTAACCAGGGCATTCTCTTCGTCCTCCATAAACTGAATGGCGAGAAATGTATTATGAAGCTCCTGACCTCAGAAGCCCTGGATCCCGGTCGTTCGAGTCGAGAGATTGGCATTCTACGCCGCCTATCCCATCCTAATATAATCTCTTTCTTCGACGCGCATCTACCATGCACAGTTACGGAGCGCCACGCTACACCCTACCTAGTAACGGAATACTGTGACAAAAAAACTCTATTAGATGTCATCACGCGCTGCAACCAAAACGAAGAGCTCATACCCGAAGATTTTGTATGGCAAGTCTTCGAATCCCTCGTTTCCGCGGTGACGTACCTCCACAACGGACCTGACAACGCTCTACCTGGTACATGGGATGCCGTTTCCCACCGTGACATAATTCCATCCAATATACTTTGTACTCTCGCCATACCAACCTTACCATACAAGTTCGATAGTTGTTCCAAGCAGTCACCATATGACTACCCAGTACGCATCAAACTCGCAGACTTCGGCTGCGCCATCGCCGACAGCGAAATGGCAGCGCAACCCAAACCCTGGTGGGATCTGCCGGCTATATCTGGTGATTATGAGCCTCCAGAAGGCGCTCTACCAACTGAAGCGGCTGACATGTACCAGATTGGATTAGTCATTTCGCTTATGTATTGTATGACGAACTGTCCCTATAAGGATATCTTCACTGCGGGCTTCTTGTATCAAACTCGTCATCCAGGATTTGCTGAATACACATCCGAGTTGCGTACATATCTTGAGATGTGTCTCGATTCTGATGCTAGCCAGCGGCCTAAATCAAAGTCTTTTCTTTCGAGGATCCAGAGTGCAAGGAGGCTGCTAAGCAAGACCGGCAAGTTCGATAAGAAGGTAGAGCGTCGTTTTCCGACAAACGGGACAGGAAAGTAGAACGTTTCCCGACAGCTCGAAATGGGTAAAGGCAGGTTGACGAATCATGACTAGACTAGTTTCTCTTTCATCTTCATTCATCCACATGAATGTTCTACAAATTGCGTTCTCTTGTGTATACTGTAGCTTTATTTCCGATTCGTGGGAATGATACCGCGACGAACGCGACTCATTCTCGGTCTCTCCGAGAAGCAGCAAAGAGATTACATATCTTGACATTCGTGCATTACCAACGTCGTCGTGAATCTAAAGCTGCTGCCCGCATATCCCACGTTATTGAGGTGTGGTCAGCCTCGTTCTGCATCCAGTAGAGGAGTTGTAGATCGAACGCCGATCGGTCAGCCTTACCCGAGAGCACGAGGCTGCACGTCAAGTGCGGGTCGGTCGCTCCGAGCCAACATCACGATTGCTAATACCGACATATTAGAAATCGATACAAACCTTGGCAAAGTGTCTAACTTGCGGTCTGAATACGGACCATGAGTCGAAACTGCATCAATGACTCCTGATGCCTTGTCGTGCGTATCGGACGACTGATATCGGTCAGGCAGTGCATGAAACCTAGAACAGTAAGCTACGTGGCATGCTACACAGGGTACCTGGCAAGATCATAGATGTTGTCCTACGTTCTAAGGAACTATATCTCTCGTCCCTAGCCTTGCGGCACGCGTGCTGTGGCATTGCAGATCCCATAGGCGTCATCGTGCAACTACTCGGAAGGCGGAAGCGTACTCATTTCAGTCTCGGGTATGACAAACATGATCGGCGACGAGCCTCGTAGCCTAGAATCTGAGTGATGTGGCGGAAGGTATTGTAGGTGAGGCTGTGGTGTGGCTAGTGATGTGCGTCGGGCTATTGTATCTAGCCGTCGGGGATGTAGTTGTCTGAAGATGATTGCTACGTTGGATCCAGGTAGGCAGACGCGGTCACAAATCTATGTCCGAGGGCGTTAGTGGGTCCTATACCTGGGCTGATGGACTGATCTATTATTCCAAACACCGAGTACACATGGCTTCCTAATCCACATGTGACTACCCAGTTGGGTAATGTTCAGACCCCAAAATAACCCCAATCCGCTCTTCATCTGACTTCAATCTTGCCAAATAAGTCCTAGATAGGCAGATATCTTGCAGCTGACATACATCCCAAAATACATCTGTACTACTGCAAGTCTGGCCAATGAGCGAGCTCAGCTGAACAGCAACGCGGAGATACCAAATCGGGTGAATGCGCTGACGTTATGGCTCAGTCAGCCCTACAAGCGCTTGTCGCGCTTGTTTGAAGGATGGCAGATTGGTATGGTATGGGGTCCTATTTTTGGGGCTGTGTATAAGGAAAGCGAAGCTGCAGATATTCTTGCAGTCGTTTGTCGATCCAAGTTGATATGCTGCGAGGTGGGCGCGTAGAGCTTTCGGGTCGGTGATGTGTGTGTCTTCATGTGAAAGACGAACCTTGGCGATGTGTGCAATGCTGGTGGTGTGGATGCGTCGTATTGTATTGTGAAAGCTACTGCCGGCGTCGTCCTTCAGTGTCGCATTCTCCGTTTTCGAGGAACGCACCAATCGCCTGGCTCCACAGTCGACAGCGATACTGCACCTACGCTGTACGATCGAATATGCCTGCCGGTTAGCCTTGTGTTCCTGTATCGCGTAATTTCCTAGTTTGACAAAGTGTCCATCGCCTGTTTCCATTGCGCTGGGTACCGATCATAATCGGAGTCCATAGATAGCCTCAGGGGTTTTCGCTGTTGTGTTGCTGCAAATCCTTCTATCCAGTTTGTCGGGATGCCGTGATGCTGGCTCGCTCGTGGGCATCCTTCCGTCACAAAAAACGTGGCGCTTCTCCCGATGCCGAACTGACCGGGAAGCCGAACGAACGTGAGCGTCTATGCAAGTCGTATTGGCCAAGTCTTACTTCTTTTGCTCTGAACGGTATGGGAACGTGACGATAGGGCGTACCGGTATCTGGACAGTGCGCATCGAGGCGTTGTCAAGCTTCGAGGCGTATGTCGCCGTCCGAGTTTCGACATGGTTGCGATGCCCATTGTCCCGTGCGTGCAAATAGTGAAGGTCGACATATTCGGAACAGCCAGTCACGATAAAGAGCAGGCGAGTGCGTCCCGCAGGTGCGGACTAGTAATGTGACCTCACAGTCCTAGTGCGTACAGCCCTCGTCTTCAGCCCACATGCAGCAGCAAGTGAACTCTGTTCCTGCATCTTCATGTACCTTCTGGGACAGGCTTTTGGCCAAGCTGGAGAGTATGACAACGGTAGCTAAGCCTATTCAAGGCATAGCGACTGCGCATTCTCGCAACAAGTGGGTCTTGGGGTGCATCGCAGCTGGACATTGTGCGCTAGATGTACCGGATTTCCGTCACGATCGGACTGCACGTCTCGCGACTGGTGCATGTGTGAAAGTTCCTAAACCAGGATCATTCCCAATGTCCGGGCACCAACGGTCGGGCATGGGTAGCAGAGTCCACCAGTTTGAAGCAGCAGGCATATGGGCGGGTAAGGCTCAAACGCTCCGCCATGCACTGTATCCCCCGGTGGTCTCGAAACAGCTCTCTCGGCCACTTAAGCAACCCTATTCGCTGCTTCAGACGACCCAAGGCCATGGGGCGGCCTCCCAAATCTGGAACGGCACGTTGCAACGTCGCCCAGAAGTAGTTCGCTCTTTTGCACACGGCTTGCGAGTACTCGTGTCGCACGCCCAGCATTGCCCTCGCCGAGTTTCCACGGAAAACGGCCCCGACGAAGCGAGACGCAGCACAGCAATCGTCGATAGATGGTGACGCGATGGATGAGTAACTATCGGACGATGCGATAATTGACTTGAAACTGCAAGTCGCCTAAAAGCGCGAGCTACGGGAAAGGATGAATTGCCTTGCAAAGGTTAATGCGATTTCTTGGTGTCTGGACACTGCGCAGGTACGCTATCTGGTGTAGGGAAACATGCTTGTCGCGATGATGTTGTATGACTGTATCGTGCGTTACGAATAACCAACCAATGGCAAATCGTCCCGCGCTTGTCGAGAAAGTACGCTGGCGAGGGCTCCACACGTTCCGATCGTAACAGCGTGGGGTGTTGTTAGTGGTGAAGAGAAGACGTGTGGTCATGACGCATGGGGGGGATACGTAGTGGTAGGCAGAAATGCTGCATCGTCAACACCTCGTTCGTCCGGTCACTGTCCAGATGTCCACGAGGGACGGCATTTCTCTCTGCTTTGCAATCGGTATACCCATAGACTCACCAATGGGGGATGCTGTTGCACAATTCCGCACGATTCCATGTAATCAGCAACAAGGATGTCTATCAGCCGCGCACGCCCATCTTATCCACCCTAGCTCGTGCATTGCATTGCGGCTCCAGTTCCCACCCGTGGGCACAGGTCCACCCCCCTCACTGCCACGCATTCCCACGCACCCTAGCACCAACGCACCCACCCACAGACCCTGAAACTTATTCCTGTCTACCCAAGCAAAACGCTTCGCATGCTGCGCAGTCGTCCGGCGAGTAACAGGAAAATGATGACTAGATGCCTTGTTCGTGGCGTGCACCAGGGTGCGTCCGCCACCAGTTCCCGCCATTGTGGTTGGTGGTGTAGAGGAGAACAGGTAGGTGAACTGTGCGGTATAAAGACGGTTTGGATGCCTGGACCATTGGAAAGCAGGCAAGAACAGTCGGATCAACTCAGTCACAACACCCGAACGCCCTTTTTCTCTTACCTTTCCTAGTCTGCTTTCTTGCATTTTCTGGTGTCTTTGTTGGCCTCTTGTTTCATATAAGTCGAGTCGCTTCTTCCCTTTGAGTCAAAGTTTCAGTCATCCAGCATCCATTCTCACCTGCTTCTTCCGTCTTCTACCATTATCCCATTGTTTCATCAGCGACTTCCTTGTATATCCTCTACGCACATTGTCTTGGTCGTCATCAGTGTTGTTTCATTCTGAGACTACACACCCTCAACTACACAACATTCAAGACACTACCCCAATGGGTCGCGGTGGATACAACTAAGATCTGAGCATTTGTACCAACGTCAAAGACCAAGCACAACTTTGAAAGACCCCACAAGTCAACAAACAACAAAGCCGGACAAACAGACTACACAAGAACAATGTCACCACCAACTCCTCAGGAAGAATCTTCCAACATGGGTCGCGGAGGCTACAACTAAGCTCAGCGGCTGCTCCCGCAATCCGAAACATCTATCAGCATCATGGCGGCGTGGTTCAGTATGACTACGCCTCACGCCATCCCGCCTCGCTACTACCCACAACCCGCCGCACAAACACTTCGCAAGCGACGTCTTGAACGATGGAAGCCATTGTCTGTTTCCTAGGGTCCGGTCATATCTTTCTTCTCTTGTCTCCATACTTCCTTTGTCACTGTACCATCACTTCTCCTTTCCTGTCTTGTACCACCATCTTTTCTTTCTTTTTTTCTTTGCCAGCCTCTTCTTCTTCTTTAACTTCCCATCTTCACTCGGCATCAGCAAGCGACGGAGTTTTTTGACATATGGATACGAATTACGGAATCATGGGAATATGTATGTTATACGGCATTCTGAGGCGTTGGATAAGTTGAGATAAGCTCTTCATTGAGCGACTGGGTAACGGAATCGGTAATGCAACAGGGGTATTGAATCTAGAGACGGAGTCATTTGGTGTTTAGGCGTAGTAGATTTCACGTTTCTTTTTGCTTTTCTTTTCAACCAAGATCATTATCTCTCGACTCTAGATCAGGTGTTTTGTGGAGTTTTGGGTGTCTTTAAGAGACCAGCTGGTCTGGTTGTAGAATGAATAACTGCTACTCTTTCCGCGATAGAGTTTTGACGTCCTGGCGATATCCCTTGCCACGCAATACAATAGATCATCGTAATGACAGTAGATTTCACAGACGGCCACTGATATCGGAAAACGTGTTCCCTACTTGCCGACACAGAATCTACAGGAAATTTGATGTTAGCCAGATATTCGTCACGTGTTCTTTGCAACCGCAGCTCCACGTAAGCCGGCAGGCACCATGGGGAAAGTTACGCCCCGTGCAACAATCGATACTGCACAGACGCGCCCGTACTATAAGCGTTGTGGCTTTCCCCAGCAAAGCCCGCTTAGCCCCCTTTCGGAGGCTGCCGTCTGACCTGGATGGGGCCAAAGTACAGAACGCCTTACGAGGGCTTCCAGAACATGACACAACACGAGGATACGCGAGAAATTGGATTGGGTTACTTACTTTTCGAAAACGACCCCCAATACTTCTTCAACGTCGCCGCTATCACCCCGGCCAGTGATGCGGGCCAAAGCGTCGGCGGCAGAGCGAAGGCACTCTGCGGCGACTACAATGTCGACCTCGTCGGCCTCGCCTGATTCGTCTTCACCGGATCTGGTTGAATCTGCCGAGGGGTCGGCAACGGTCGTGATGAAGGCGGAGAGGTGGCTGAGACATTCGGAGAGAAGAAGACGTTGACGCTCAGTCGCGCCTAATGACTCTTGCCAGATGCTTGGGTCAGGGTCTGAGTCGGGAACCAACGCGGCTGTCATAAATTTGAAGGTGTCCTGCAAAGTGGTAAGGAATGTTGAAATGTTGTCGCTCTTCCATGTGTCTGAAGGTGTCATGGGTGACCTGCAGGAAATGAAGCATAGACGGTCGTTGGGAAGACACAGTGTAGAACGGATCTTCTCCTCCCATGCCGTCCGCGAGAGTTGGAATGTGTGGAGTTGATCGCATTTGTTGAGAGCAACAATGACTTGGATGCCGATGTCAACACACTGCTTTGCCGTCTCCATAACCTCGGGATCCATCTCGGCTGTGGCGTCTTGGACGACGATCAGAACGTCTGACTCCAGCGCTCGTTGCTTCGCGCGCCTGATGCCTTCTTGTTCCACAGGCCCAACGATATCCGCACCTGCGACACCAGGCCGACGTAAACCGGCCATGTCTCCAATCTTGACAAGCCATCCGCCAAGATCTAGCCCTATCTCAACCACATCCCGTGTTGTTCCGGCTTCTTGTGAAACGATAGCGGCATCCCTTCCAACAATACGGTTCAACAAGCTGCTCTTGCCTGCGTTGGGCGCCCCAAGGAGCGCAACACTGATACCATTGCGCAACAATTCTCCACGAACAGCGTTCGCAATGTGCAGCTCCATCTGTACCTGCAGGGCGCGGACTTGAGCTGCGACATTGGCGCATAGGACAGCGGGTGATTCGTCAAAGTGCTGATCTTCCGAGAAGTCAATCAAGGCCTCCAGCTCGCCTCGTGCCTGCAGCAGCAACATGCGCCAATGCTCATATCGTAGGGCTAGCGAAGAGTTGGTACCCCTTACAGAGATAGTGCGCTGCTGTTCCGTCGAAGCTGACAGTGTTTCTCCCAGCGACTCAATCTGGGGAAGGTCCATCCGGTTGTTGGCGAAGGCGCGTCTAGTGAACTCTCCAGGCTCTGCGTACCGAATCTGCTTGCGCATCGACTCGAGACCTTCCGATGCCTTTGCGCATTCTGGTATGGCTGCCAAGACTGCGCGTACAATGGCTGGACCTCCATGTACGTGCAATTCAAGGACATCTTCTCCAGTCACTGTGTTGGGTGCGGGGAAGTAGAGTACCAGAGCACCGGAGTCTAGTATCGTTGTGGGTGAAGGAGGTAAGCCAGGCGCATACAACTTGCGCAGGGTCGCGTATCGAGGCTTTGGGAAGGACGTGGAGGGACATAGTCCTTTATATATCTAAAAGGCGTTAACATTGCGGTAGTGTGTGGAGACGCGAGTCGGACTTGTCTACATGCTGACCCTGAAACGCGAATTACAGCTATGGCTGCGCGTCCATTGGCAGTAGATAGGGCATAGATGGTTGGTTCCTCATGGCTGGTATGGTATAGGCGCTCCTTGGGAGCTTTCAAGATGCGCTGAACAGCATGGTGGGGTCCACATTGCGGCCATGTGGTTCGCGTAAGACAGGAGACCGGCAGCTTGGGTGCTCTCAATCGACTAAGAGCATTGCGACGAAGGGATGAGACAATGGCTCTCATTCCGCAAGCTGAGGTTCTACATCATGGTTGTGTTGGAATAAAGGATGCCGTGATAGCTCCGCTGCACCTCCGCAGTGGCCCGTGCATACGCTAAGATAATAATTTCTTGAGATCGTCGCCTGTCTACCTTCTCACGACAACACCTGTTCCTTTCGCGCAACAGCGAAAACCTCACACCCCTCAAAAGTCCCTTTGCTGTTTTCGCCTACAGTCACAGGACTACCGTCGCCAAGCATCTCACTTGTTTTGCAGCGAGGCTGAAAGAATTCTTACGCCGCCATGGCTTCAGATGACCTTGTATGGTCCGTCATTGGAACTGACTTTTGCAGCTTCAGTCAGTATTCCCGCATACCAGCATGTATACGTCAATCAACGCTAACCTTTTGCACTCAGAACTCAAGACCACAAAGGACCAGACGTTCTGCAGGAATGAACACAACGTATCGGGTTACTGCTCCAAGCAGTCGTGCCCTCTCGCCAACTCACGGTATGCCACGATTCGCTCAGATCCTGCGACCGGAGATCTGTATCTGTATATCAAAGCGATCGAACGCGCCCATCTTCCGTCGCAATGGTGGGAAAAGATAAAGCTACCTAAGAACTACGGCCAAGCCCTCGAGCTTGTCGACCAACATCTTGCATACTTCCCCAAGTTCCTCAAGCACAAGAACAAGCAGCGCTTGACACGTCTGACCCAGGTCAACATAAGAATAAGGAAGTTGGCCAAGGAAGAAGAGCGCCTAGGAGAACGCCTGGTTCCTAGACTGGCGCCCAAGGTTCGCCGACGAGAGGAGGGCCGAGAGCGAAAGGCTCTTGCAGCTGCCAAGGTTGAGCGCGCCATTGAGCGTGTCCTCATTGACCGTCTGCGCAGTGGCGCATATGGTGATCGACCGTAAGTTTACACCCCTTCTTCCCCCACAGCTGCCATGATTATTTTTGCTTTTTAACCCTGAGTCCTACGATGAGGACTAAAAACAACAACAACACTCTAATTTTTTAATGAGCACCGTCACAATACCAAGACTTGACTCACTTGTTATATGAGATCGAGGCTAACTCGAACGCAGGATCAACGTGGAACCAAATGTCTGGAAGCGTGTTATGAACGGTCTACAAAAAGAAGGCCAGCTCAAGGGCGACGAGGACCTGGATGAGGGCATCGAAGACGAAGAGGAAGAGAATGAATACGAGATGGAGAACGGTGTCGGTGAAGTCGAATACGTGAGCGACATAGAAGGCGAATCCGACGACGACTTGGAGGACTTCGAAGACTGGATAGGTGGTCAGAGTCCAGACGAAGGCTCAGGTGACGAAGACGATGAAAGTGGTAGCGAAGAAGACGAGGACGAAGAGGCATCTGAAGACGAAGACACAGAGGCTCTCAAGAAGACGCTGGCGAACCTCAAGCGTAAGCGTCCTGCTGGCCCGCCTCCAAAGCCCAAGAAGAAGCCATCAAAGGACTCAAAGGGCCCGAGACGCGAGATCGAGTACGAGATGGAGAGAGAGCCTGCTGCGAGAGAAGCTATGCGCGTATAATACCTTTAGCATGGTTACACTATTGGCGTTCATCGATGGGATGTGGAGTTCACGTGCCAATGGCTCAGGAAAAGCGTTTCGTCTTCGCGCCAGAGGCGCACGTTCTAGCGATTCTCGGTCTGATACCATTTCTTCATACAATGCTTCGATGCTTCATGTAGAATCACTTCAGAGGCTCGTGAGACTACGGCGCAACAAACGCAATGTTGCCTGTTTTCACGATGACCCACAAAGTGAAATTGAATACTACGATATTCAAGAAGAACTTCTTTCTTTGTCTCTGAACGTGCAGGTCTCTAATCAACTGACATATCAACCGATATGAACATCACGATACCGACTCAATCAGATCTTTTGGCGGGTGATGTGCTAGACGTGGATGCGGTCAGTGAAGCTGAATCTGTACAGAACGCTTGGGGTAATGATCATGCATCTTCTGCTTCACAATCCAATTCTTCCATTGAGCTAGAGGCATCTGTAAACCCGTTGGACGAACCTTCTACTACATTAGACGCTAGTCAGACCGAGACTGCAAAGCCGGACGATGAAGAATATGGTGAGTTTGTAGAAGCGTCCACTGACCCTCTCAAGCGACCCATCTATGATACAACGGAACAAGATGACGAAACCCTGGGACTTTTACACAACAGGTCTAGGCCTGTGTGGGAGGTCGAGTGTTACGTCGGTATGGGCATGGTCGAGCCAGTGACCGCTAGTATTGGCATGGCCACTAGAAGGGTCAAACAGATGGCTCGTTGGAAGCGAAATGATACTAGGGCAAACATGATCGTAGCTGAATGGAAGAGAAAGCGAGTACAGATGATCGGACGTGGAACGATCTCTACTGCGGCCGCTGCTGCTGCTGCTCCATCTTCTGCCGGAGATGATTCGGCGCAGCTTGCCACTATTCCTGTCAGAGCTGTATCCAACCAGTATCTACAGACGCCCAAGGCAACGACTTCAACCTCCGACCTGAACGGGATGATCAGACCGGTTCGTTTTGCAGGGTCGGCGGTTGACGAGATGGTGGAGACCGAGCGTACGGCCTGGGAACCTTAGGTGTCAAGGCGTTGCCCGGGCAGTTTTCCTGGTGGAATTGCTAGTCACAACATAAAGAAAAATGGTTTGGCATGACTCTGCGTCGCTGTTTCGTCGCTTTTATATTGAACAGGTTTTGGGCGTGTATCGTGAAGTAGAGAACTGCTTGCATCATCGCCCCAGTCTGGTGCATGTGAAAGAGACACCCACTATAACGTTAGCGGCATTTGATAGAAAATATCGCGGCATTTGAAACAGAATCGCGATGTCACATGGTTGCTTGCGGTTAGTGTTACTCCATGTGCGTGTTAGGAAGGTATTGGAAGGATCTCATATGCAATCCAGCGCAGCTTCAATCACGCGTTCTCCACAAAGAAGCCTCCCTCCAAGCCATCGGCTCCACAGTCTTGTTCCGATCCGAGAAAACTTGGTCTTGTCGCGTGGCTGGCGCACCCTGTCCCTGATGATCAATAATCCCGCAGGCTGTTTCAACCTGTGAGCGGCAAACCTACCTCAACACCACCAGGTACCTGGGTATAAGGGCTTCCCGCTGCTTCGACACGAGGTTCTTTAGGCAGTTGTCACTACGAGGGCTAACAGGCGGGACTACGCTTTTTGGCAAGCCGCCCAAGCAATTTCTTACGTGCGCCGAAGCATCGGACTAACCCGGGGCTTCGCGATGCTTGACCCCAGAGCTAGCAAGGACAACGCCGCGGCGCGAAACACCGCCTCGCGAACTTTTCCTCCCATTGCCGACATCATAATGCGCCGGGACAGCCTAATCTAGTAATCCCGGTGGGCAATTCGAGTCAAACGAGTCAACTGGGGTGACTTGAGTGCGGTGCTGGGGGGACAGTGCTGATGCGGAGTGAAGGCAACCAATGACATGGCCGCACCCTGTTATCCCCGTGCGATCGTGTAGTGTGTCTTTCTCCGCACGCCAAACTCCACGGGGTTGGGATCATCAGCGGCTCCAGACCAAACGTCATCGTCGAAGCAAACTGTGGGGATGACGCCGGTAGGGCAGCGCGGTTCGGCGTTATTTGCTAGGATGGGGGACTGAGGTCGGACTCTACTGTTACATTGGTGGCAGTAGAGACGCGACATTTCTTAAAGAGAGCGTCGTCGCGCCTGCTGTCATACCTCATCGTATCGCAAACCTCGCCACGAGTTTGGGAAGCGAGCTGGCCTCTGTCGTTGTTTGTTTGCGACGTCCCTTTGATCTGTCACAACGCAACACGCGTACTGGTTACTGGTATTACTATACAACATGGGCAAGTTCTACGGCCTCCGGGGCACTAAGCTCAACATTGCCATTGCTATTATTGCAGGCACAGATTTCGCACTCTTCGGTTATGGTAAGCGCCTACGCCATTCACTAACAATACACGACCTAACATTTGAATAGATCAAGGTGTAATGGGTGGTTTGCTCACCCTGGGCTCATTCATCAGATACTTTCCCGAAATCGACAGCGTCAACCCACCGCCAGGCAGTTCAACAAGCCATGCTGCAACCATCCAGGCCATCACGGTCGGTGCCTACACACTCGGCTGCTTCTTCGGCGCCGTAGCAACCATCTGGCTCGGCAACATGCTCGGACGCAAGAAGACAATCTTCATCGGCAGCGCCATCATGATCGTAGGAGCCATCCTCCAAACATCATCTTACGGTCTTGCACAACTTATTGTCGGACGATGGATCACCGGTTTCGGAAACGGCATGAACACGAGTACAGTTCCCACATGGCAGTCTGAAACATCGAAACCGCATCGCAGAGGTCAAATGGTCATGATTGAAGGATCGATGATTGTCTTCGGTGTCATGCTTAGCTACTGGCTCGATCTGGGGTTCTCTTTCCTTGAACCGAGCAGCATCGCCTGGCGCTTCCCGATTGCTTTCCAGATTATTCTGGCCCTGTTCATTCTCGTCATGATCCCCGGTCTTCCTGAGAGTCCACGTTGGCTGGTGCTCAAGGGCCGAGAGGCGGAGGCTTTGGAGGTATTGGCTGCATTGAGCGATCTGCCTCAGGATGACAAGAGAATCCAAGAGGAGTTCCAGGCTGTCAAGGACGTCACTCTGGAAATGTCGCGCGGTGGTTTCCGAGATTGTTTCAAGATGAACAAGAACCGCAACTTCCACCGCACAGTGTTGGCGTATGTCAACCAGATGTTCCAACAAGTAAGTTTTGTCAGCTCAGAAGCGATATGCAGCAGTAACTGACCAAGACCACAGATCTCGGGTATCAACCTAGTCACCTACTACGCCGCAACCATTTTCGAAAACTCCATCGGTCTCTCGCCCTTCCTCAGTCGCCTCTTGTCCGCATGTAACGGCACAGAATACTGGATGGCGAGTTGGATTGCCATTTTCACAATCGAGAAGTTTGGACGTCGCTCTTTGATGATGTTCGGTGCGGCCGGCATGTCAATGTCCATGGCTGTCCTAGCAGGTGCAACCAGCAACATTGGTAACACGAGCTTGGGTCTCCTCGCCACCGTCTTCCTCTTCGTCTTCAACTCCTTCTTCGCCATTGGCTGGCTAGGCATGACATGGTTGTATCCCGCAGAGATTACACCCTTGTCCATTCGTGCGCCTGCAAACGCCATTTCCACCACCGCCAACTGGATATTCAACTTCCTCGTCGTCATGATCACTCCTCCTGCATTTGCAAACATCGGCTACCAGACCTACATCATCTTCGCCGTTATTAACGCCGCAATGGTGCCCTCCGTATACTTCTTCTTCCCGGAAACCGCGTACCGCTCCCTCGAGGAGATGGACGAGATCTTCCACAAGGCAACGGGTCCGTTCAACGTCGTTGGCATTGCGCACGACTTGCCACATCGGTACGGAAAGAAGGGCGAGCTGCTCATTGATTATGCGGATACAGAGCAGGCGCACGATGCAGAGAGGAGGAGGAGCTCTGTTGTGGCCGTGCAGCCGACGAATGGGGGTGTGTTGGCCAGAGATGAAGAGAAGGAGATTAGGGAGCATTTGGAGAACGGTGGGAAGTAGATGTCCAAATTTGGATTGAAATGATGAACATATCGTATTTTACAAAGTTATATGCATGTGCATCCCCGTCGTGAAGCCCATCAGTATGACGTGAGCGAATCTACCTACCTTATAAAAGACGCTAAAATCATTTCGCCATGCTAGAGGAATACAACGCAAAAGGGTATTGCAATGGCAACGCCCAAAAGACAAACTAAAGTATACCAATGCGTCTGAGCTCTTGGTAAACACTTCAACCCGTACCCTGTAGTCCTCCCAAACATCCAACATTTACTTTCCCTCCGCCTGAGCCCGCGCTGCAACCCTCGCGCTCTTCCGTGTCCCAGGCGTCTGCGCAGTCTTCGACCTGGCAGGCGCCCTCGTCACGTTCTTGGGACGACCCGCCCTCTGAGTCTTGAACTCTACATGTGTCTGCGGTGCCTCGAGTGGCTGGGTCGCTTTCGAAGGGCTACCTCTAGGGATTTCTGGTGGGCTTGGAGCCGCGCTTCTAATTACCCTTTTGGGTGACGAGCCAGCAGCAAGTACTGGGAAGTCGTGTGATGACGCCGAATCCGGTGTAGAAGACTTGGCTACAGGCGGTAAATAGGCTTGGCGGAATGCTGGTGAAGCAGCTGTGGTGGGCAAGGGAGAGGGACTAGACGGTAGTTCTACGTGTTCATGAAATGGTGATGAGTTTGCGGGTCCGGGCGGAGAGGATGCAATGAATCCCTCACCATCCTCGTCGCTATCTGAGTGGATTGATATAAAACCGGGCAGAGTGTCACCCACATCCACTTTCTCTTCCTCGGATTCTTGGGCATACTCCTGCTCAGAACTCTTCGTCAAGCCCTCCGCAGTGGCGTGCAAGTCAAGAGCTTGCTGGAGAGTCTCATCAACACCGCCTCGGGCTGGTTGCTCGAGCTTCTCTTCCTTACGTACCGTGTTCGAGATCTTCTCTTCATCAGACTCCTGCACTGGCACATCCGTTAGAATCCATTTCTTGAAGCGTCGGCGGCCTTCTCTTTCTCCTTCAAGATTCTTGTGAAGCTTGCGACTCTCTGCAACACGATACTGTGTGGTGTCCACCGCAGGGCTCACATGTGGTGATAGACCTTCTCGTATGGGGAAAAGCCAAGTCCCGTCAACAGTGCCTTCCGTCTTCACGGCTATCGTGCTGGGTGGCCGATGGAGTGAAGTTGTGCTTCGTGGCTTCACGGCTGTCTTGGGGCGGCTTTGTGCGCGTGGCTTCTCATAACGACCAGGAATATCCTTCGTGGTGGTACATATCGAAGGCGCTTCATCAACAGGTGGGTTTTTCTTTTGGAAAGCAGGAGAAGAGTAGATGTTGTGATTGTCTTTGCCAGAACCATCGTTGACCTTCCGAGCGATCTTTGGTCGCGGCGTGTCTGTGTGTTCGAATGAGGACACTTGGTCGCGACGAGGTGTGGAGTTGGATGGTTGGAGAGTTGGCTCTGAGTCTTCCTCATATGAGATGACGTTGCCACGAGGACAGGCAAGCCTTGATGGCTGTAAAGCGAGCGTGTCATATCTCTCATACGCATCACCATGACTATGGCGAGTGGTTGGGTTTGAAGGCCGTGCAGCTAGAACGGGTGAAGACTCGTTCGAGTCATGGTCGGAACCAGGTGATGCGGGTAGCGACCGCTCATTTACTGGCTTTTTGTACGAAAATGGCATCTGGGCTTGATCGAGACTGTCGTAATCAGGCATGGTCATATCCAGGTCCAGGTCCTCCTCATGGGATAAGTCCAGCTCCTGAGACGTGTTTCCATTGCGTTCAATGGAAGAGGAAGGCGACTGAATGACAACCCCCAGTACGTCGCCAGCAACATGCGCCTCAGTAGCCTGTACATCAACCTCCCCAGGACGATCGAACAGTGCGTCATCTTCGTCCTCGACCGCTGCACTGTCCATCCTCCGCTTCTTCATAATCTCCTCTTTCTGCAGACGTGCATTGAAATCTGTCTCAACCTTGCGCTTGACCTGCGATATAGTGGCAGCGCCCTCCGATTGAGTTAGATGAATACCGATCATATAGTTGACCTCTTCGCTGATCATAGCAAGAAGCTTCTCTGGCGTCTGCATGCGCTCTTCCAGATTGGGAAGGTTTTGCAGAACACGCACGACATGGAAGACGGCCAGTTGAATCTTTTTGCGGTCATCTTTGTTACGTTGTAAGAAGCTGTACAGAGCTGTCGCTGCAGCTGCACCTCCTGTGAAACCCAGCAGTAGATGTCCATATGGCTGGAGGTAGGAAGGGAGTATGCTTTCGCCGAAGAAGTATTGGGTCAGGGTCTTCGCAATGGAGGATAGAGGAGGCACGGCTTGCGTCGCCTGAGTTTGTTTGGATAACAATATCGTGGTAGTGGTTTGTGTAAGCAAGGTGAACTTAGCCGTCTCTGACGCCATTTTTGAGGTAGCATTCAGGCTGATGAGCGAAGCAGCGTTGGTGCTGGGATGGCCGAGCATATTGTAGTCGATTTCTAGGAGTTCGCGTGGTAGTGAAGAGCAGGCAACGATAAGTTGTAAGTGTTGCAGGACTTTCGCGACTCAATCTGAGCTGTGTAACCCTTTAGATGGATGCAGTGTCTTGATTAGCGGTAGTGGTGCTCGATTTGGTGTCTGATGTCTGTTTACGTCGCAATTGCACAGTGGTGTCAAGCACCAAGCTACCGACTTCGATGGGTGGAAAGGCTGTATATATGAAAGAAGCAGCAATCAAGCAGGATGTTACTTTGAAGCTGTTGATATGCGCAATGCAAGTCTGATTCCGGCAGTATTAAGGCTAGAAGAGCAATAGACAAAGGATGTGGTGATCGAAGGAACGTGCAGGCTCGACGCGAGTGTTGTGATATCTTCCAGGCAGAAATTTGAATGCCTTAGTTGGCTGGAGAACCAAGAGAATGACGTAACATTGGTGTTGTTGTTGAAAGTGAATGCGTGATCGGCCATGTGCAAACGCACAAACCCACACCCCCGAAGTGAATGCGAAACATGGTAACCAATCGATCGGAGATGAACCGACAACAACGACTATCTCTCTAAGTAATCCAGTCACGATACTACAGGAGCCAGAACTGTACGTTGATCATCTGTAGCGTGTCAGCCATCCGAAACACAACATGAGCATCCGGGCACCATACCTATCACCTATGCTCGCATAGCACCTTCTCTTCCGTCTCTAATCAAACGCCCTTAACCCTTCCTACCCCTGTCAGAGGAATACCGACCCCCCTCTCCCTGCCTTCTTGCCCTCTCCCCTCACTCGCCGCTCCTTGTCCAAAACTATTTTCCACTCTCCCATACCCCACACCACCACCATACAACTCCCTGCTACTGAAAGTTCTTCCTTTAAACGGCCGCGCGTGACCAGATTGCTTGAGCCATCTTGCAAGGAGGATGCCGACAGTGCACCAAACGGCTGCTATAAGGAGGGCCAGGGGGACGAAGAAACCCATGAGGATGATGGATGCTGAGCGAAGAAGTATGCTATAGTATGGATGGTTATATAAGTATCAGTGCTTGAGAAGGAGAACAGAAGTACTGCAATCAAGAAAAATGTTATGAGTGAGGTTGCGACGGAGACGCGGAGACCGTCGGGTGTGGATTTAGCTGGTGGCACGCTAAGGGCTGGGGAAGATGGGGTAAAAGCTTATATAGCTTCCTCCTATCCGAACCTGCGGATCGACATCTTGGGCCGACCAGCTATGCTATTGGCCGGGAAAAGAAGAAATCGCAAGAAATGAACAGTCGATACGCGACGAGCAAATACGAGGCGATTTGAAAGTTGAGAGCAAGATACGATATAAGAAGCGAAGTAGTAGCACCTACATCTACCCAACCATACGCACTCGACGGGGTATACGCGCATGCAGAACTCTAAACAAAACCACATCCTCAAGACTGATTGCTCCCACTGGCCTCATCCTCCGCTTTCTTCGTCTTCTTGAACCTCTCCTCCGCAGCTCTAGCAAGCACCTCCCTCCTACTCAACGCACCAGCATTCACACTTCCACTCCCGGCACTACTAACCACGGTCTCTTTCCCACTACTCCCCAGGGTAAACTCGCCACCCGTCCACCCCCCATGATCATGCACCTGCTCCCCATCATCATCAGGATTGTAAAACTCCTCATCCCCGACGCTCCTCCCTCCACTCTTCCAATCATCCCTCGCAACCTCCCGTTCAATCTGCTTACACAGCTCCCAGAAATTCCTATCGTGCGGCCCCCAAACATTATGCGCAAGCTCATGACACAGTGTATTGCGTATAGTCTTGTAATCCCTATATCCGTCATACGCATCCGTTCTGAGTCGTAGCTCGATAACCTCGCCTTGGTTTCTGTTTAGCCCCAGTGTACGGGACTCCATTGTGGTGTGCATGGCGGGATCCATTTCTGTGAGGAGGGGAACGCTGAACCTGTGGGTTCGCATGGCAGCTTTTATGCCGGCATCATCGCGGAGGCGTTCGAGGAAGCGGAGCGAGCGGTCCGGGTTCGGCAGATACGGCAATGGCCGCAAAGTGTGGAATGTATATTGCGCCTCCTCCTGTATCTTTTTGTAGTCGCGATTTCGGGCTGGGGTCGCGGCTTTTATGGGGCCGGGGCGGCGGGGGGCGGAGGCGGCGGTTATGGTGTTGTTGAGGGACGACACGGCTTCTGATGTGCTTCCCATGAGAGTTATCTTCTTCGAGACGAGCTCTGTAAGCGGGAGAGATGGATTCTTGAAGGGGGGTTTTTGGAGGCCGATTTTGCCGCCTACGAGGAACTTTTGGTTCGAGGATGGTATTGAGAGGTCTGTCGCGACGCGCTCTGAAAGATCTGAAATGGTGGCATCTTGTGCAAAAGGTAATGCGATTGCTTTGCCGTGGTGCGAGAGGGTTATTTCAATGTCGTCGCCGGATATTGTTGGCGCAGAGGATGCGTCGGCTTCTGTCATGGCAGTCTTGTTGTAGTAAACGGCGAGAGGGGCGTTGAGGCGATACGAGGTTCCTGAGTATAATCTACTATACGGTGTAAGTGGTGGGTTAGTGGTAGATCAAGATATAAAGCTTCGCAGCATGTGGCTGAGCTTTAGCCATCGTTGTTTCGGTGACGTTCTCCAAGGCTTCCACGAGATGACGCCCGGGTCGCCATCGGAATTTGTCATCACTAAACTCCGATGCCCAGGCGCCGTTCACTATTCATCACCGCCATCATCGGCCCGTCCAAGGTCTTCCATGCTCGCGCATCTTGGTATCAAAACGCAAACGAAACGACTCGCTTAATATCATGATCAGCAATTGCTTGTTTGCACTATTCAACCGCCACCGGCAACGGGTATCAATAAATCTTGTACTAGAAACATACGCTGGCGATGCTCAAGCTATGTCGTAATCCAACATGAGACGATCAAGCACCACACCCCAGCCTTACGGCCAGCTGGAATACTACTCCAGCTTGGACTCTTCCACTCTCTTCACATCTAGTTTGGATTCTTCTTCCACCTTCTTCTTCTCCTCGTCTTCTTTCTTCTTCCGTTCTTGTTCTTCCTTTGCCAGTGTCTCTGGTGACTTTACCCATTCCTTGATGTTGGCATCCCATCGGTGTCTATGCATCTTTAGTTACGGCCTCCCTTGCAGAGAAGAAGGTCGACTTACCCATTAAAATCCGTTTCCAGCAAAGCCTTCTCCTTGTACTCATCCACGAGTATCTTGTCATAATTGTAAGGCACCTTCGCCGGGACGCCTTCGAACATTGTTTCCCGCATGGGATACAGTTCTGATGTGTCGTACCTGTGGTAATTCTTACAACTCCACTCTCCTGGGTGTTCGTCTGGGTGTGTTTCGCTCAGTCCGGTAATGTCGATGAACAGCCCATTGCGCACATCGATCCATCGCGCATCGATAATGTTCATACCATCTCCACGCTCGCGCTCCCAGATCCATGGGTTGACATCGAGGAGGTATTCGCGCTGAACGGTGCCGTCGTAGGAGGTATAATGGTATTTCGTCTGGTTGTGTTCTGCGCCTAACTGCATGAGCGTGGAATGGGACACTTGTGTATCGAGGTCAAAATCCCATGGCAGACGCTGTACATGCGTTAGTGATTATCGCAAGTCACCGGAGGCGGAACACACCTGTCCATTCCACCACCATCCAAGCAATGTTCCGTGCGCTATCCAAGTATCCAGTTCGTTCTCACGGAAGTAGTTCAGATAAGCGCGGACCATATGCGATTGCGTATCCGTCCGCTCTTCATCTGAGACGATGCCATTGAAATAGCGCTTGTCATAGTGGCCGAGAGTAAGACTGCCTCTGCAAGCTTGTTAACTCCTGTGGCAATGACGAGTTGTGCGGCTGGGAGATTGCTTACCCTGGCTCGTGGAAGTATTTGGTATCAGGCTTCTTTGCATTCTTCCTCTCTTCAACACGATCCGCCCATACTTTTTGTCTTTGCAGCTTGTGACTTGGTGTGGGTGTGGCCAGTGAGGAAACAAAGAGTGCTGCGGATGCAAGCGCAGCTGCGCAAGTCGACAAGCGCATGGCTGAGTTTGGAATCCTGCACTGGGCTCTCTAGATAGGTATGTCGTCTCAAACACAATACGACGGAAGGGTATTGACTGGAAGTATCACTTGTCGTACGATACTATTATGATCGATCAAGAACACCAAGGCAATACGGAGTGAAAGTAGCCAGCGCTTCGGGAAGGTGATCGCGTGCTTTCAAAGTCCAACGATCGACAGGCGTGGGGCGAAGGAAGGCGGGAATAACGTCAATGAACCTCTAGCAATGGCAGGCGACGCTTCACACATAAGATAAGAAAGAAGGAAGAACAACTAAGCCACCCATGGGGTCAGAGCGTGCGGGAGGGGAGTCAAAGTACTTCATGACGCGCACGCGACAGGCTGCCAGTCTGTGCCTGGTGCCGCCCACATCATCCACTTCCTCAGCCTTGTCCTACGTATAGCCATTCACTATCCCCTTGTCGGTTACAGGTGTGCCGGTTTCCCGGGGTATCGTGGATTTGGTGGAGGCTTGGGAGGAAGCGTTGTCCAGTGACACGCGGCGTTGCGTGGTTAAGCTTTCCAAGATTTGTATGCTGAGCGGTTTCGGAAGTCGGATGCCGGCTGCCGGCCGTTGCGCGCCGTTTTGGTGTGGCACAGAAGGGAGCAGCTGTGGCTGGTGGGTCATTCTTTGAAGATCTTAATACAACCCAACATGAATATCTTCGTCTTCATCTTGCTCCGACTGTTAATATCTACTTCGAGGACTCGAGTCGTGGCGTTGGGTCTACGTACTCCAGTAGTGAAGTCGCATGCGCATCTGCGCCAATCGGGAATGGACGTCTCACTAGGGAATGTCTATAACCAAGGCCTCGTCAGCAGTCTATCGTTTTTCGGCCTTAAATCCGACCCTTATCGAATGACAATTACGCGCCTGGATCTGAGTTCATCCCTTTGTATCTGCGCAATTTCACGCCTGCGCGTCCATGTTTGACGTTGCACAGCCATCAGCGTACACGCTTGTCAAGTACGAGGATAGCTGGTCCGTAAGAGCGGTTCGCCAATCTATCTTCCCTAGACATGTACGACACGTGCGATGTAGATTAACATAGCACAGACCATCGTACAACCACATAGAAAGGCTGTCTCCTTTTTATCGCGCCTTATTGGTGTGATTGCACCTGCGTCTTCATGCTCGCAGTCACGGACTAGTCAAACGGCCGCTGGTACCATGAGAAATAACGCTGTTTGTATTTGGTATTACACTTCCAGACTTTTTGCTACGCCGTGGCACTGGTTACCCTCTATGCAAACACACTGAACCAGACATCAGACCAAATCCTTGTACGCCGTTGAGATTGAGTTAAGGTTGTCTATGAGACGTCCATCGCTTCGGCGCCGTTGGGAATAGAAAAGGAGACGGCGCCCGCATCGCCGATTAAACGCTGTTCGGAATCGGAGACGAACTGTTTGTCGCGTTAGTGATATCCAACAGGTTAGTGCGTGGAGACTTACCTTGACACTTCTTGTGGGGTCATAGAAGAGCGCAAAGCTTCGCTGCACATCATCGATGGTGACCTCCGGCCCGTTCCTCTTCTTGCGTATCAGGTCGGAAGTCGTGATTAGGTTGCTTGCGTATCGCAGTCCGGTCTCCTGGCCAATCTTGGTAAGCAGTGCCAAAGCATCCGGAGAGACATCAACCTCCTCCTCTTGCGCTCTTATCGAGATGATTTGCTGCATCTCTTCCGAGGAGTATGCGTGGGTGCTGACAATGACTACACGGTCAAGGAAGTCGAGTGGCAATCCGTGTGGTGACCTGTAGTCTGTTCCCCGTATTTGTGTGTTTCCCCTGTTGCTAGCCATGATGACGATCGGTGCGAGCTCGTCCTCGAGCGCGCGATTGACGAAGGAAAAGCATTCAATGTCAAGCATGTGGACCTCGTCGATGAACAGTACACCTGGCACAATGGTTGCCTTGCCCTCTTCCTTCCACTCTGCGACCTTGGTATTGATCTGGTCTCGTACTTCACTGCGGATCTCGCCTGTATCACCAGAGAAGAGCGCTAGGAAGCCCTGAGTCCTCGAGTTTATCACGTCGATCTCGTGCAGGCTGACTGTGTGCACTACCTCGCGCCGTTGTTGCAGCTCGCCTTCTGGGCATTGGACGAATTTGGTGTCGATGCCCATCGCATCGTAGTCTCTGGAGCGCGTGTACGAGCGGCCGAGCTTGGTGATCTTGCCCGAAGCCTTGTCGATAGAGATAATGTCGCCAGCCATGACTTTCTCCTTGGTCATTGCGTCGATCATCTTGGTGCCCATGTCGTAGACAGTCTCCATGTCGGTCGTCTTGATGGTAAGCTTTCCTTGCTTGTTGCTCTGCACTGGAGTCAGTATCGCTACCTTGCCACAACTAACCTCGTACTCACGCCTGTGACGCTGCGGTCAATCTGTATCTCAACAACCTCGCCCTCGATGACCTCGCTCTCCTCTGTTATCCGTACGCCAATCGACTTCCGGAAGGCCTGTGTAAGCGCCTCGGTCTTTGACATCTCCAGCGAGAAGATTTCGGACGACGCAAGCATTGTGAAAGGGACATCGGGGCCCAGCGACTGCGCCATGCCCATTGCGATGGCCGTCTTTCCTGTACTGGGAGGGCCTGCAATCAGGACTGCGCGACCAGCAATCTTTCCATCTCGTGCCATCTTGAGTATCACGGCAGCTGCCTTCCGTGCCTTCTCCTGCCCGACAAGGCCCTGCGAAGATACCTTGGGCTCGAGCGTGTCATCGTCGACACCGAGACCGCGAATGTGAGAATGCGCCGCGATGAGGTTGAGGCCGCGGAGCTCCTTGCTCTCGGCGATGGTGGTGATGGGCTACGCATTGTCAGTCAGGTGACGCAAGAGTCACATCTCTCACCTACCATGGCCATGATGATGTGTTGTCGTGGGTAATTTCCGCGGCGTTATGCGACAGCGATAAATCGCGAACGCGAAGATGGAAGCTCCAGTAACGGCGCACGGGCCCGCTATCTGCCGTTTGCTAAGTAGTGGCATTGGGCGCGTCGACGCGACTGTCCCCAGACCGCAACCTAGCCCCTTCCCAACTGGCGTGCAACACAAACAGCCACAAAGTCTATTGACACCACAAAGTCTGTTGACATTGTTCCTTAGGACTATTTGAGCCCTTGGGATCTCCCTCACTTACCCTTTCCGCTTTGTCTCCATCAATCTTGCTGCTTCCGCCATCCAATCCGTGTATTGGTTGTGCGCAGGAGCGGCTTCAGCGCTCGTCCCTTACCCTTACTTTACATGCCGACCACACAACGACGACATGGCTAGTCGCCCTAAAGTCCCTACTATCTTGACAAACACCTCCAGGGACAGCGATGCCAACGGCGGCTGTATGCAAACAGATAGGTATGCCATGCCCTCACTTGCTCTCTCACTTGCTCTCACTTCCTCTCACATTCCATCACGTCATTGTCACTTGCTTTTTCTCTACTGCGATTCTTCACTAGTGTAGAAGACTCAAAGTACGCACCTGAACTGGTATCACTTGAACACCGTCCTCAAGCCAACAGATTGCCCTGCATTAGTTACGAGCGTTTGGCATCTGAAACACACTAGGTCAGGACCGTGCAACAACGACATTACCACCCAACACCCAAGCTCTATGTAATACATCTACTAACGTATCACATAGTCCGCATGCTCGAACACCGATCATGTATTCGCTTGCGCTCAACGACCCAGTGGGCTCGCGCATCGGCAAAAGGCCCTTAGATTCTCAGTCTCACGGCGAGAGTCCTCCAGATAAAAGGAGTCGCCCGCCCGATCCGCGGTCGGCGTTGCAAGACAGGGTCAGCTAAGTCCTCACTCCTTCAATCACCAGTGCTGACACTAGATTAGTACGCCAAATCTACAAGCTCCAAAATACCGAGCCCTCCACCATCAAGGAAAAGCTCTTATGCTGGACTTGCAAATGTACCTACCGGTCCGAGGCTAGCTTCTGACCAGTATAGGCCAGAAGGTCCTCAATATCAAAGGCGTCAGAGTACTCGGGTTCAGTCTACAAGCAGCATAGGGAGCGGCGCATCGACACCTACTCATCATGCCCCTCCTGCTCCTTCTATGCTACCAGCAACAGACTTGAGCACTCTGCGACGACCTGCAGAGGTAAAAAGTCTTGTTACGGATAACACTCCAATCACCATGCAGTCCTTACGAAATCTGAAAGAGAGGAGAAGAGCGATTGCACATCAAATAACCGCCGGCGTCAGCAAGACTCTCGAGGCTAAGCTCGCCACCCAAGCAATGGATATTGCGTACCTTAAGAAGGAACGTGACCAAATCATCAGTGACCGTGAGAAGGAGTTCAACGAACTCAAGAAGCAGATAGAGGAGAAGCATGATCAGACGAAACGCAGACTGGACGATGTAGAGGCCGTGTCTGCTCGCGTTCCTAGCCTAATGGACAGGACAGAGACTCTCAAGCTTGTAAATGCAGCTGCCAAGCCTTTAACAGAACGCTTGGAAGTACTAGAAAAGTCAGATACCGGGCTCCCTGATCTGAGAAAGGGACTGCAAGACCTTGCAGCTGTGCCAGAAACATTAGCTACACTGGAGTCGCGACAAGCTGCAAAGCCTGAACCGGACCAATTTAATGTATTTGTCAAATCAGAGCTTATATCTATAAGAGACAGGCTTGACAGCACACTCGCAAAGATTCACAGGTTGGAGAACGACATCACCACGTTGAAGACTGCGAAGGAACTACAGGGGATCGATATCGGCGCACTGAAGACATGGAAGGACGCGCAACCTAAGGCGGTATCTGAGGTGACAACTAATAACCTCATCGCAGCCCAAGTCAAAGAGAAAGCTTCCGTCGTCTTGAAAACCTTAAGCGAAAAAACAGACGAGGCCAATCACAAGCTTGCTGAGCGTTTCAATGACAACAAGGCCGAGATTCGCAGTCACCAGCTTGAATTGCAAGAGTTCAAGAGCTTCAAGGAGAATTATAAGCAAGAACTTGCTAACCAGCTTTCGGTATTGTACGAGAGAGTTAAGACCGTCGAGGGGAATAATGCAAAGACATACGCCAAAGCCGATAAGCTACAGAACAAATTGCAGAAATTGGAAAATGACTTGCATAAAGTAGAAGATGACGTGGATGACCTTTCTCCAAGTGGCATGGACAATATACACGACAAGCTGGAGGAAATGCGACGCACAGACGACAAACTACTTGACAAGGTGCAGGAAATTCGCGAAGAGATGAAGAGCATGAACAAAGACCTTTTATCGTTCGAGAAGGACTTTTCTGATTACCAAGACGACATCGTCAAGTACATTGGGCGAATCAAAAGCGACTACAAGGATACCGGAAAATCCTTATCAGAAAGGGTTGCCGCCCTGCGAACAACGCTAACCGAAGCTGATTTGTCCAGACTCCCTGTTCGCCTTAGTGAGCTGGAGAAGTCTGCACGTAATGTAGACAGGCTGGCTGTCCGTGTCGATGAGCTGGACAAGCTGCCTCCTCGTGTTGATGAGCTGGAGAGGGCTCCTAAGGGTCCAAACTTTAAGAGAGTCGGGACGCCTGTTTTCCCTTCGTCTACTGTTGCAAAAGCCCCAGAGACGGGTGACTTAGACTCGAAAGTCGACTCGCTGGACAAGTCGTTGCAACGACTCCGCAAAACCGTGGAAGGCAAGAATAGCCTAACTTCCCGGATGGATCGCCAAGAGGAGCGGATTGATAGCATAGAGGCATCTTCTGCTAGTGCTAGGCCGCTCGAGACGGTGGAACAGACGGTTGAGACTGAAGACAGGGCTTTAGACAAGACTGTGGAGAAGGCGGTGGAGAAGGCGGTGGAAAAGAGAGTTAAGACGCTAGTAACTGAGCAAAAGGCTGCAAAGAATCTGGAGGAGCTCAAAACCCGCCTCATAGAAGAGATCCGAGCATCGCGCAACAAGGGGCACGAACAGTCAGCGCAGTTCGATATGAATGCTCTCAGCGTTACCCAGCAAGGCCTTGAGACACTCCAGGAGAAATTCGAAGATCACGATGCTATCATCTCAAGTATACAAGAGATGGTCCCTAATCTCTTCCGCGAACACTTCGCACCACTTAAGGCAAGTGTTGAACAACAAGCGCAAATTATTAGCAATACGTTAGACCAGCACAGCCACGACATCTTCAATCTGAATCGGCAAGTTGCGAACTTGCCGACACAACAAAATATTTTGGGACAGCAGCAACAACAAGCTCAGCTTGAAGGGATGGTAGCGGAAGCAGTTTCGCTTAGGACAGCTTTCGCAGCTCTGCAAACATCGTTGTCAAGAAAGGTCGATGCTGAAAGAATGCATCAACAACTACAGGGAATGAATCAACAACTACAAGGAATCACTTTCGCGCTGAACAACTTACAAAGCCGATACGAGAACATAAATACCGACGACATGTACAAGCGCATGGTCGAGTGGTTCACAAGGCAGTATCCGAGTGTGACACAAATCCAGAACGAAATCAAAGAACTCAGGGCGGCTAAAATGCTAGCGGACCCTCACGGAAGCTTTATCGCGTTGAGTCGTGACGCAGAAAGCTTGCACGGTCTTCTACGTATTGCTCCGCAATTGCGAGGACTTGTGGACACCAAGCAGGCGGCTACCTCTGAAGGGCAGATTGTTAACGTCAGTACTGCAGAGATCCAGCGCCGACTTATAGAAGACGCTAATACGCTTGAAAATCTACAAAATCGACTGGAAGAAGACAAGATTGAACGTGTGACAGAGTTGGAACACTTGCGCTTTCGCGTGAGCGACGAGCGACGGGCGCGCGCAGATGCGGAGGCTGAGATAAAGAAGACCATCAGCAATCTCTTCGCTATTGTGTCCAACAACGCGTCAACTATCAAAAAAGAGACCAAGGAATGTTCCGACCAGCTAAGACAGATCAAGAGCGATTATGAAGCGGCTGTGCCTGAGATACGGGACCAACTCAGTAACGTCCAGAAGGCGGGTGCTGAACTGCGAAAAGAGTTCGATGCTACAGTCAAAGCATACATTGAGCCGAACCGCGACTTGTTCGGCATAATGGACAATGTGATTACGGTCGTTGCGCAAGTTCAACAAATCCTCGAAAGCGTAAACCAGAACCTTCCGAAAGGGCCGTTGAAGCTAGAGTGGGTCTGCTACCTTCCAAAGCACGGTCAGCTTGAAAACAACGGCGAGCTTGAAAACAACAGCGAGCTTGAATACAACAGCGAGCTTCAAAACAACGGCGAGCCCAGCAATTCGAAAGGCAAGGGCAAGAGCAAGCAGTAAGCATCCGCTTCGCTCGATCACAGCCACGGAGCTCGACATTCTTTTCTCTTGACTTTACTCTTATACCCTACCTGTATCGTGTTCTTATACACGTCAGAAAGGTCACTTCACTGGCGTTCCTGGCGGATAGCAAGTCTTTTGCAGCAGCATATGATACCCCCCAGCCTCATACGGCTTTCTCTTTGCGTCTTGCGATTATGGATTTTGGATGTCAGCTCCGCTTTCGAGCTACGAGTTCTCTTCTCATTATCCTATTGTGTTCAGTCCCATTCAATTGGGCATTTTTCGTGTACAAGTCCCATAAACTTGGGCAATTATCGTGTAAAAGTCCCGTTATCGGGCATACCCTTATGGGTACTGGGTGTAACAGTCAAGTTTTGGCCCTCATCTGGCAGCTGCCAAGTGTGAATTTAGTGGAAGCGGCAGAGGCGAGGAGTGGGCATGTACAGTAGTAGACACACTCGGTTGCAACCCTCTTGTATTTGCGTCCCAGTGCGAGAATAAAAACTAAGTTGCTTGCGACACTTTTTGATCACTCAGTACCTTGTTTGTGCGCGCGATGGTTACATGCAAGTAATGGTTACTCTAGCAACTCTACCTAAATGTTCCACTCAACCTCCATATCCGACGACTCTTCTACCTCAAAAGGTCATATACCCGTTGCGATATCATCGGTAGACACAGTGATCGCATCGTTACAGCGGAGACTGAGGTCCAAATTGCGGTAGGCCAAAGGCTGTAAACCCCAGGTTGAAAAGGCTTGCGATTGCTTCTCCAAGAATCAGCCCACTACCAATAACCTCGACGCTCGATGCATTCGAGGGAGTACGACGAATCCAGACCCACGTGAACAGCCCGCCTGCAGTTCGTGCGATAGTATATGCTGGGAGAAGAAATATCCCTTTTCATACTAGTCAGCGATTTGAGTCTCTCACAAGGGTCAGCGCTAGACTTACCAACGGCGAAAGATACACCCGAAGGAATAAACACCCGCCACCAGCGATTCGGATATAATGTGCGCAGAATCGTTGCGGCCACAAAGAACATACCGAAGCCTAGCATGAATATTGATACTCCAGAGGGAAGCCCTCTCCCCAACACTAGTTTTGCCGTGCTGACAAGAAGAAAGGCGGAAGGGACCTGCAGGAAAGATCCCGGGATCTGAAATCTTGATACATAAAGCCTATACGTTACGCTAGAAACTATTGCTCCAAATACTGACCCGATAACCTGACCGAATAACTGGGCAGTAGGCATAGCGCCTACAAGTTGCCCAATCTTGAAGTCGTATGCGAGGTCGCCGGTTTGGCTCGCGCCAGCTGTGGAGATAGATGCAGAGATGATGTTGATCAGAACACCGTTGGCGCTCGAGTGTGGGACAATGGATGCGAAAAACAGTTGAGATACTATTATACTTAGCCAATGGATAGTGTCCAAGGTAAACGACAGATATGATGCCCAAAGCAAACTTACATAGACCACTCTGTGGATTGTAATCTGACTCCCCCAGAGTTCTAATGCTAACGACTGCCATTGGCAAGGCTAGTAGCACTGATAGAAGCACGTGATACCACGGTACTACTGAGGAAAACACGATCGTGGTAGTCGCGACGCACAAGAGTATTGACAGACCAAAAGCAGCTATCGGTGCTGTTCGCTTCATGATACTCATTGGTGCGTCTGTATTACTATCATTGGAGATTTCATGATCTGCAGCAAGCGTGTCTTCCCTTGCCAAGCCTCGATGCCACACAGCATGACTTCGAAAGTAGTGCGTGTATGCAGTGAGGTACCGCGCGCCGTTGTTATGGACAGCTTCAAGACAAATCCAGCCTATCTTGACCACCGCGTCGGCAATGAGAGCGGATAGACTAATCCAGATAATCCAACCTCGGCTGCCAGTCTCCCAGTCATCGGTTGGTCCTGGGGCATAGCCTCGAGTTTTGGCGTATGGACTAAGTATCGCCCATCCCACGATTGCGCCCAGCAGCATATGTAGGGTAATTTCTGGACCCATAATCATCCCGCCGCCAAAAAAGCCGGGCGACAACGTAGCTGTCCAAAGCCATGTGTTTGCCACGTGTGATCCAAATATAGGCAAATCGTGGAGGACTGGTAGGAAATATGTAAAGACAGTCTGCATCTCGTTAATCTCACTCCGCATCGAGAAATGTCCGCACCTACGATGATGGAAGAAACACCCGCCGAATTGAAGATCGCGCGCAGTCGATGAGGGGTGAAACCCGCATGCTCTTGTTCTGTCTGATCTTCGGCTATCGTACGATCCACGGTAGGTGTGTGCAGCGACTTTATGACGTTTGAGCTTGCTGTTGCACCAGGCCATGGCATATCTTTGGGCATGACAAGCGACCTTCTGAGCAACGACGCAAATATTATACCAAAGAAAGCGACGCCAAGCGACCAAACAACTGAACTTTGCCACGATAGATGCACTGGGCCCATATCTACAGGCTCAAGTATATACTCGAGCGCAGGGATCAACTCAGCGAAGCCCGCTGTAACAGGCATGCAGCCAGTGGCTGTGGCGGTGCTTGCGATTAGTACATTCTCGGCCCTGGAAAGTTTTTCGACACCGAATCTAGAGAGGAATCTGAATCCAAGGTAGCCAAGAAGTGCAGAAACTATGGGCATCTGTTGGCTGCTACCTGAGATGAGGCCATAATAGGTATTGGAGATGTTGATCAGGACACCGATGAGCATTCCAGCGAGTACAGCCCGTACCGAGAAGTCACTGTCGTTATTAGTCGCATCCTTAATTCTTCTTCTGTCCCCAAGTAACGGTTCCGAATCCGAAGTGTCCATCTGCCAAGATTGACTGGAAAGGCAAATGATTGGTCTTGAGTGTTAACACGAAATGGGTAGCCCGGCTTTCGCCAACGCTTGGTGTGTCGCGCTCGTGTGGGGAAGAAAGGATAAGCGTTCAGAGAATATCGGGTTGTGAAAAGCGGTGTTCGAGTTCCTTGGGTAGAATTGGTTTGGGGATCTCTATTGACCCAGGCACTAATGCGCCGCAATCCTCGATCTAGCGATTTACAGACTAGCTCGCAGGCTAGCGGGTGCATGCATGGATGACACTGCAGCCTGCGAGGCCAGCCAATTGCTGGAGTACTGAGAGATTCAGCAAGGTGGGAGGAGAATCATGATTTCATTGGTCCGTTACACCCAATCGGCATGGCTGGAAGTCATTGAACTGTTTGATCTGTCGTTGTTGTAGATACACCCTTCATGACAGCTTCCAAGTTTGGCGCAAATGTTGCCGGACTAACTCACTCCAGAATGCCACAGGCGGTTATGTGATTATCGCACTTACATCCTACCAGATCGCTCTCGCTTTTCAGCCAATCTCATACTATGCGTCGTCATTGGCAGAAGTGGCAACAGGGCTTTACTGTGGAATGACGTAGATGGAGGCATCTGGCAGGGTTGGCGCAGAACATGCTGTGTAGGGCCAAAGGCAATCTACGGTTCAGCGATCAGAATTCTGTCTTCTGGTTTACAGATGCCTAGCGCGTGTAACCTGCTGCCCTTGTCACGCTCGCCGATCGTCCCACCTAGCCTTCACCGGTCATGATAAGCTATACAGCCTGGATAACCGTCGATTCATCCCATAGCCACGGCTCCTCATCCTCACAGTCAAGCCGTGCTCATCAGCTGCTACATCGACCATGCTTGCATCACACATCTCATGAACATGCCTCAGACACTTTCTGTTATTGATACCGGCGCTGTATTGACTGTCCTAGGAAGCACGGACGTGGTTGATTGGGACACGACGTACGCAACAAGGCTGATAGTTGATGCATGATCACTAACCCAACGATGTTAGCATCATCGCCATTCCTGACATCGGAAATCCCATATCCGTTTCGGATTGGACAGATGGGCAGTCTTGTTGGCTGGAAACTGTACTACCTTCTCTTGCCAAAAGACCACGTGTGTACGTGTTCCAATGGAGCGTCAGAGGAGGCAAAGAGTTTTCGTGGGACCAACTTCTCCAATGTGGCGATAAATTACTCGAAAGACTGCTTGAACTCCCCGAAATCCCTGAGGTACTTGACCGTTCATTCTAGAAACTCAGATTGCTGAATATCTTCATAGTTCGTAAAGAAGCCTATGGTCTTCATTTGTCATGGGTTGGGTGGAATCGTTGCCAAACGAGTGCGTCCCAAGAACTAATTGTTCAGTCTTCCTCCAATAACAGCTTACAGGCCGTACAATCACTGCATCGGAACTTTTATGATCCGGCTATCAATTCCTTGGTCACCTGTGTGGCTGGTATGGTCCTTTTGGGCACCCCGCATCCTACCTTTGAAAGACAACAAGACTGGCCCAAACTAACACAGATCATCAAAGCAAGTACGCAACTTTCCAGAAAGGCTTTGAACGATGTAGCAAGATACGTCCCAGCGGTTGCTAGAGCTTCACGCATGTTCGAAGAATCTAATATCGACATACCGATTCTTTCAGTGTACGAGACGAAATCGAGCAAGGTCGGCTCGTCCCTGTTCTCCAAGCATGAAGTTGTGAGTAAGCTTCTACAAAAAGGATTTCTTCAAGCTCGAAGTAACAAGTGAAAAGCTTGTAGAGAGATTGTTGGCTCAGACCGGAGCTAAGGAAGAGCAACTTCTCCAAGCGGATAAGATGCATTCTAAGATATGCATGCTATGTGCGGGTGACAACTTGTCATTGCAACTTCGAGCTTTCTTCACCAAGGTAGAGAGTTCCATATCTCGGCAACGTTTGGAGGCGTCAACGCAGCGTGAGCAGATTTCTCTATTTGGCCAATTCTTCCTGACAAACGCAGATACGGCTAGTGTGGCTTGGACCAAAACAGTGGAAGAAGTACCACAACACGGACGTACGATCCAACTTGATGGTATCTCGGGATAGTAACCACTAAACTGATACGATTGCAGGTCCACTACCTCATACAGATTCCTCGTTTCCCTCCATGCCAGCGGCTACAGGAGGTGCGAGCGTCGATGTAACTAGCTATGAGATTCTTGGTTTGCGGGAGCCCATGAAGGGTGTTTACCAGACCGTCCAGCTACCTCAATACTTTTTCAAGCCGCATACACGTAATCCTGACTTCTTCGGCCGTCAAGACGTCCTCCATACCCTAGCTGAAGGACTCAATCCTTCGGTTGATTCACGTTCCAGATCATTTGCTCTATGCGGAGCTGGTGGTTTAGGGAAAACCTCGGTTGCGGTAGAATATGCCTACAGGAACAAAAGCATGTACGAAGCCATATTCATCTTACAGGCTAGCGACTCAGAGAAGCTGGCGCAATCATTTGCAGAGATTTCACTCGCTCTTGGTCTCGAGAGTGAAGCTGGAGACCAGATTGTCAGTAAGAACCTTGTCTTCAGATGGCTCTCACAGCCAGTCAGGCGCATGTCAGAGGGTACTGCAATCCTGGAAGATCAAAATCAGGATATTGTCCCGTGGTTGTTGGTGTTTGATAACGCCGATGATCTGAGTATCCTCCGCGATTATTGGCCTGAGTCCGAGTATGGATCGATATTAGTGACCAGTCGAGACCCTCTAGCGAAAACCAGGACGTACGTGGCCATTTCGTCCGGACTGGAGCTCGAGCCTTTCGTGGAAGTCGAAGCTGGGTTGCTATTACGGAAGTTGACAGGGCTCGCAGCGACTGCCGATATCCAGTCGTCTGAACTGGTCGCTCGGAAGCTCAGCGGTTTACCACTTGCTATAATGCAGATCGCAGGAACTATGGTTCGTCGGGATCTATCCTTTGAAGAATTTTCATCACTTTACGATCAAGAAGCTCTTCGAGCCGACCTGCACCGCGCAAACGAGTTTGCAAGCACAGCAAGGACTCTTTACACCACCTGGAACTTCCATGATCTTAGCCAAAGTGCTTTGTCTCTGATCAATGTGATTACCTTCTTCGATCCAGACCAGATTTCGGAAGACATCTTGATGATGATGTCAAGCGTGGAAGTTCGCCATCGACCAGAGGAATATCCTGTAACAGCGACCGGATTCATGGACGCGCGTTCAGAGCTAGCAAAATCATCTCTGGTCAAGCGTAATCGGGAAAGGAAAGAACTCGTGATACATCGCATTATACAAGACGCAGCAAGGTTGCGAATGCAGCCTAATGTCGTAGATTCATGCTTTATCAGCGTAACACATCTCCTCTATACCGCTTGGCCTTTCAGCGAATTTGAATTCAGTACCGCTCGGTGGCGCCTCTGTGAACCTCTAATCTCACATGTGGCCAATCTGTATCGGATTTACCAACAGACCGATGCGCTGAAAGCTGTGAAGGAAGGCCGCCCTGAACTCGCTCGTTTGTTCATGGATTTTGGATGGTAAGATCAGTGATGCTGGAACGAGATTGGCTTTTCTTACGCTTACTCATACAGGTATTTCATTGAAAGAGGAATTCTTGACGAGGCTAGACCTTACCTCCAAAGCTCTCTTGAACTGTGCGACCTGGTTCCTGAATCTACTTATATCACGCGAGGAGATGCCGAGGGTTGTCTAGCTCAGCTTTTGAATCTCACCAACGATTACAAAGCCGCCATGGTACATGCCAAAATCGCAGCCGGTATATTTCAAGTACACGATCCACTGGGCTGGAGGATGGCCCAAGCCCAAAATGAGGTCTGTGAGGCGTACATTGCAGCTTCCAAGTATGAGGAGGCATTGCAGCAAGCCGAGCTTTCCATAAAAAGCTATTTCGCACTTCCGGAGGACGACTATCCCGACTGGGCAGTCATGAACAAGGCCTACGCACTGTACAAGTTAGGTCGGCTTGACGAGGCTAATGACACGCTTGAAGACTACCTAGATCTACGAGCAAAGAAGTTTGGACCGATGGATTCTGAATCTCTCAAGTCAGTACACAATGGAACAGGGACTACCTTAGCTGACTCCTACGCAGAACTGGCCAATGCCTCTACTTACTGGGTCTAGTTCGATTGGCTCAAGGTCGGCCAAGAGACGGCCTCACGTTTTATACGAAGGCGCTAGATCAGTACCTCTCAACGATTGGACCGAATCATTTTCGGGTAGCGATGCTCTACCATAGGACAGGCGAGCTCCACCTAGCAATAGGCCAACTGATCAATGCTTGGTAGGTTCCAGAATGCTGATTCGCATTTCGTCTCGCTAACACTCCTCCAAAGCGATATGTTTGAAAGAGCAATCAGGACGTTTGATGAACGACGACAATATGCCACTCAGGTCGCGCGCACATTGTACTCGCTTGCGCTGACCCAGGAGATGGCAGGTCGACATGAAGACTCAGCTCGTACGTCGGAAAAGTACAGCATTGCTATGCGTAAGTTATCTAAGGAACATGGTCGTGAGCTGAAGTACAAAGATTTGGATGATCTGATACGGAACAACTGGGATTGATCGAACTTATCTGCTTAGAGGATCAGATCGATGCAATATTGAGAGCGCTTTTCGTACTCTTCACATGACGCAACGGCGACTACTTCGCATCGTCCATAATAGTGGCTTGGTACTAGCGACACATTATAATACTTTTACTAAGTATCAGAGCAAGATTATCCTTTCAGGTTTGCTTTGTATCAGTGCGCCTCACTAAACGGCGGTAACTTTCAAGACTTAGACACTCGTCCAGCAGAATATAATTACTGCGCCTGGTTATTGGTGGGGCTCCTGCAAGCCACACTATCATGTGTCGCGTACCCATGTCCATGTGGTAGGCCGGGATTGGTGGTGGTGGGCGGCTTAGCCATTTGGATCCCCTGAAAATCGCCCTGAACTAAGGCAGTATTCAACCGGGACGGTTGCATCAGGCGTTTTCTGTCTCTGCTCTAGGTCTGTCGCTGTTGCGTGGCATCGAGTTGATGTCACTGCGTATACACAGCCCCCACTGATCCGTGTTATGCGCACACGACGCGCGCGCCTGTTCCAATACCTTATAGTATCGTCTTCTAGTTCCTGTGAAACAATAGTGGACACTCATCTTCACATTGACTGCCTGATGGAGATGAACTGCAGATCCCACGATAGTACCGATGGGCTTGACCATCAAGGGTCACAGCTTTCACTCCAAAACTCCGCTCATGATACCAATCTTCGGCGAAGACGGACGCCAAGCGACTATGCTAAAACCGTCTCGAAACACTCCACTCGATCCGAACATGATTCCCTCTACCCTGGTGTACAATACCGCTCTATTGTCAAATTCCTGAACTCAACCGGCCAACATCACGGAACGAAGAGTCGTACTCCAGATCCTCCTTTCCCAAAGCGAGAGCATAGCTTTGCGATTTTACATGACTTGGCTTATGATAGACAAGATCCGCAGTATTTCACAACCTTCGATGACCCGCAAGCACTATTTTGCCATCCGGCACCTCGAAAAGATTGCGGGCAACTTCTATTCCTTCGAGGGTATCCTTCACACACATGGATGAATACTATTGGCGCTAGATATCGTATTGATCCAGAAGTCTTTCGAAGACAGCTCCAGCAGGTCCCTGGAAGCGATTACTACGACCTACCAGACCTTCCCTCTTCTTCCATCAACATCATCAAACTATCCACTACCACGATCGGTTATGGAGAGGTACCTTCTAGCAGCAGGCACGAACATGAAACTCAGCTGCAAGATCACTTCAACAATCTCGGAAAGAGCGGACTGATTGGAGAGTCAATCGTCCGCCAACTTTGGAATCATGACGAAATGCATTTCTCGATTGAGCAAAACATTATCGTGAATGTCGTCAGAAGACAAGAGGGCTGGCTAGGTACACTTGCCAGGAAGCTAGCAAGTGAGACTGTACTGACTTGATGACAGCATTGATACTCCTTGATCACGGACGGGACCTTGATGAAGGACCACAAGGTCCTTGGCTGGAGCCTCTTTGCCAGAGAGGCAAGTTCAGCAGCGTCTTCCAGCCCGTGATCCAGTTTGAGCCGAAGATCTGGTCCACGGAGAAGCAAGCGAAGACGAACAATCTTGGTGTGCCGAGTGACGTGGCCAGCGCGACCCGGAGACCGTACGCACAAAGCGCTTCATTGCTGGCTAGCCGTCACTACGGCCAATTTTTGTCGTTACCATTGATGCGTATCGATCCGTTCTATGCCCTGCACGATCTATTCATATTCTGTAGCAGCGCTGAAAATCAGTTCTTGAACGCTCTGAGATACAAAGTGAAGTCTTCATTTTCCCACAGCAACGACGAGAAATATCTTCAGCAGTCTCTCGACAACTTTCGGTATCATAAGAATATACTTCGCTCAAAGATAGAGCGATTTGAAGATATCATCAAGTGCATTCGCCTGCGTGGTGATAGAAAATGGCATACGTGGCAGCCATCAGCACAATCCCCAGCTGCCAGAGCACCGATTCCATTACATCCTTCGAACAAAGACAAGGAGAACGCTATACTTCAAGGCGATGCAGACGCATCTGCAGTCAAAATCCTTCAAGATTACGAAGCCTTGTTGCAAAAGGCCATAGCACTCTCACGATTGTATAACGAAGAGCTGGATGAATTGCGCACCTCCGCAGCATTACTGGAAGCCAAAAAGAGCGTAGAACAGGCCGAAAGTATTGGCAGGCTTTCTTGGTTGGCATTTCTTTTTCTCCCCCTCTCTCTCACGGCTGCACTCTTTGGGATGAACTTCAAAGAGATTGGCACGAATCTTAGCATCTGGATTTACCCGGCCTTATCTGTTCCAGTCTTCCTGCTCACTCTCTTGATCTATTTCTGGCCCAACGCCTATCAGTTTGTCCAGATAAATCTAGCCCGATGCGGCTCTGTTGTATCGAAGCGCGACCGGCAGCGTTTGCAGCGATCAACATCGAAAACAGCCGATGCAGATGCAGCCGCTGACGTGTAGATAGCCTGACTTCCACCAATTATAGACCACGCATCGAAACCCCCAGAAATTGAGGCTTCAAGCAATACATGTCGTCTATGCAGGTAAGCTGCACCCTTGTGAGAGCAGTGCGCGACTGCAGACAAGAGTTGGGGGCGAAGCCTTGTGCACATGCCCTCATCAAACTGGCCATATGCTTCTACCTTCTGTCGATTCGCCATTACTACCGGCTCGCCACACCCAAGAGAAGCAGTGTACGCTCTGCATGGATTCCGAAACATCACCATGCGATACATTTGGGGAGATCAAGTTCGTCCGACAAAACTCTTGGCCGGAGAACGAGAAACCCTACGTCTTAACTTACCTGCCAAATGACAACTTTCCCTTGACCAATTTCGATTTCGAAGATGTACGGAATGTTCCAATCAAAGATATGCGACCTATCAAAGACGAATTGTCGCTAGACTGTGAAGGATTTGTGGTCGCTGATTTTGCGAGTGCTCTAACTTACGATGAGTTTTTCGAAGAAGAGAAGTTAAGAGCAGTCTTCGCGAATGAGTTGCGCAAGTTTTGGAAAGATCGTTATGGCGTCAAAGCGATCTACATCCATGAATGCGTCGTGAGTCCATCCGTAGATAAAGGTCTAGGGCAGTGATAACAGAGACATTAGATCAGAAAACGAGATTCATCACCAGGCAAAGGATATGGACAGCCAGTCCAGGAAGCTCATACTGGTATGGTGGTCAAACAGCTATGTCATGAAAGCATATTCTCAAAGCGCACAGACTACACGATTGACTACATCCGACAACTCATACCACAACTTGTAGGACACAACGCCGTTGATATCCTCGCGCGCCGGTTCCAGATGGTCAAGTAGGCTTTATCATCGCCCTTCTGCAACCATTATCTGACTCTCGCAGTCTATGGAAGCCCTTACGTGGGCCTTTGCGTGATTGGCCCCTCGCCGTTTGCGATTACAGCTCAGTGTCCTCGGTCGATATGATACGCGTGGATGAAGTACACAAAGAAGACATACTCGAGTCGCACGGCGTGCAATATAGTCCATCACAGAAGTGGTACTACCTAAGCGACATGAAGCCCAGTGAGATGCTGATCTTCAAGGCAGCAGATTCGCACATGGAAGGCGCAGGTACGTAACGTAACTCAGAACTTATCATACGCAAAGACAACTTACGAAAAAACAGTGCCGCATTCCGCGTTCAAGGATACGAGATACGAGAGCGAGCTACCACGAGAGAGTATTGAATTGAGAGTGCTACTAGTGTGGTGAAGTAAACTTGTAGTATTGTTATATATACGAAATATGCGTCTGCCAAAGTCTTGATACCAAAAGCGATTGATATGGTTTTCAAGACGGCAACCTGATGGCAATACGAACATCCAACAACTTGGTCACACCGCTCGTGCTTCGTATTGCCTGTCATCCAAGGCTACCATACCGTTTCTGATCGACTTCCTACTTAGCTTACTGCTTGCAAACGTCAACAATAAAACTTTATCGACACGTACCAGGCTCATCAGTTGCTACCCAATTGTGCAACGAATCTTTCCACTGTATCGATGCGCATGACTTTCGTGCCATCGGCACTATTGGCCTCGTTAGGTTGTGCTCCTTTGCCCGGTCCCGTCGCGCATGGGAAGGTATTGGGATCGAAGGTGGAAGCCGAAGAGATGTTCTGTGGCCACCTGCCCTTCCAGGGTTGAACTTTTTGCGCCGTCATTGTTGCGTATCTCTTGACTTTTGGTGGTTTGTTTGATGATTTAGTTGACGGTCAGGATGATTGTAGAAGACATCCTGTGGGGCAGGCTGAAGTACCTGTTGTTCTGAGGCTCTGCACCTCGTCTAACCCTGTCATTTCTCAGAGATGATGAGGGGAAACCTAGTCTAGCGGGCGTTGTGCTCATGCAGGCGCGCAGTCGCCTAGATTCTAATCCGCTGCGATAGCGATTGCCGCTCGATTGTTACGACCAGGCAGTGCAGCCAATGTATGGATAACACGTATTCAGCCTGCTCGGACCTGTGTTCCCGTCTCACAAAGAGGCTACTGTTCACTTATGGCTACAGAATCCCACAAATCCAGTTCTTGACTCCATAACTTCGGCTTCTTATTTCCATCAGCTATCAAAAACAGCTAAGTCACAATCTCCATAGATTTCAGCAACCAATGGACATGTTGGTAGCATTCTTCGCGCAGAACGCTTCAATCGAATACGTCAGATACCAATGGGTCGACTACTCCGGCGTCCTGCACGCAAAAGTGATACCAAAAGCATATTGCCTGACTATGGAGGCCAATGATAAGCGAATCTCGCTTGCGCAGAACTGCTTGATCGTTCCCATATCCACCGCGCCTGACTGTTTCCCCGCAGGCCCACAGCGCTGGGAGTTGAGTCCAGACTGGCCGTCCCTACGCGTTTGCCATTTCAAGCCAAACCACGCCATGGTAATGTGCTTTATCACGCAGGTAGAGCCGCAAAGTGGAACACCATTCGAGAAATGTCCACGAAAAGCATTGTACCGAGCAGTCGACGCATTTGGTGATGAGACGCGTGTTCTCATCGGCTACGAGATTGAGTTCGTGCTGCTAGACGAACACGCAAATCTCGCGTCGAGTTTGGATCGAAATACCGGATTCGCATCCATGGCAGGTCTTCGCGGCGAAGGTTTGCTGATCATGGAAGAAGTATGTGAGGCCCTACTCAAGTCGGGAATAGCTGTCCAAGACTTCCACACGGAGATCGCAGATCAATTCGAGATTGTCCTTTGCCCAGAAGATCCTGTGAGAGCCATCGACGCACTCATGCTTGCGCAAGAAACCATCCGGTCAATCACGATCAAGCACGGAGTAAAGGCATCATTGGCTCCAAGGCCAGTGATATCTGGGCCTCAGAACGGACTTCATACCCATGTATCGCTGAACCCTCTTCCCGAAAATGCCGCGTCTTTCCTTCAAGGTGTTCTCGAGAACTTATGTTCCTTATGCGTTCTTGGCATGCCAAACTTCGACAGCTATGTGCGTGTCATGGATGACGGAGCTGGGTGTTACATAAGCTGGGGTACGGAGAACCGCGACCTTCCCATCCGCAAAATTGGGGACCGCTGGGAGTTTCGGTGCGTGGATGCCACAGCTAACCATTATCTTTTCCTTGCGGCGTTGCTTTCGGCAGGCCATGAGGGCATGAAGCAGAACTCTGAATTGCGATTCAAAGATTGTATGGAGTTTCAGGAAAACATGACTGCCATGAAGATGGCTTCCTATGGCATCAGTGAGAGGATGCCAAACACGTTGACTCGGACGATAGAGGCAGCAAAACATAGCGAGGGAATGACAACATGGCTTGGCAAATCTTTGATGGACGAATATATTAGGCTGAAAGAAAAGGAGGTAACTGTATTCCAATCAATGCACGATGAGGAAAGACGAAAACGGTACTTGCGCTTCTTTTAAGCAGCTCGCTGTCGATTATTCGTACTAGCTACTACTCAACCGTAAGCATGGAGCTCGAATTGGGAAAACTTGTTGAGCATACGGTTTGAGTCTCTTACCTAATATTGGAGGGTCCTTCTCCAATGTTGAGTCGATTCACGACGGACTTCGAATCCATGGAGATGTCCGCACATAGTCCTTCGGGATGATTCGGTCACGGTTTGCTCTCAAGACGGAAGGAAGTTTGCGTGCTGAAGGTTGTCGGGTTGTGCCATGCAAGGACTTCAGTGCGCAACCGTTCGATCAGCCAACAAATTCCGCTCCACAAAAACAATGCCTTCCGCCAGAATTGAACTGACGACCTCGTCATTACTAGTGACGCGCTCTACCACTGAGCTAGGAAGGCTGATATTGTTTCGATGATGACTAATCGATGACCGCCGACCGCATAAATCATATTATAGCATTCGTCGTTTGTGCAAGTCTCTCATCGTGACGAAGATTAGTTGAGAAATCCTGAACTCGAACCGGGTGAAGCTAATAAGCAACTGGCTTGAGTCTCCTTAGTCAACATTGGGGCCCAATGTTGACTAGGTATCTCATGCAGCCAGTTGCATTCCTCCGGAGGTAAGAAAACGCGCTAATCAACTCCGCCAAAACTTTCGCGCCAGATGCCTCGGAGCTCTAACATCTACCCACTTGTGTCTCTCTATTGCGCGCACGCTCACGAACCCTCACCATGGCACGAACACCTACCGAAACCTCGTCCACAATCTCCGCGATTGCGAACCCAGACACTAAATCTTCCGCGCCCGCGCCCAAAGACGTAGACACGTCCGAGCTCGACGCAACCACCACACCAACATCCTCCAACACCAAGAAGCGCAAACGCAAAGACAACGCCCAAGAAAAACAAGTCCACATCCTCCACCAGTCTACATTCCGAAAAACAGCATGGTCCTACTTCCACCTCATCCTCCTCACACCCGGAACCGCAGCCATACCACCAGCCACAGCCTCCCCAGACTCGACGACGACATCCCTCTCACCCCTCCTAGCCTCCTCCCTCCTCACACATTCACTGCGGTCCTACCTCGGTATCACAGGCACAGCGATACCCATCGACATGCTCAAGATCTCTGAACGGAGTGTCTGGGTGAGGATACCACGGCAGGACGCACGCGCGTTCAGAGCCAGCCTGAGTGGGTGGGTGGGTACGTGTGATGGGGAAGACATACCGGGTGTTGAAGGGGGAATGGGTGTCAAGGTCGGGGTGGCCTGGAGGGTTGTGGGAGAAGGTGGTGTGCTTGGAGGAATAACGACGGGTGGTGATGGAATGGATCTCTTTGGGTAAAGATGAAGGATGGAGTATCTAGGCAAACGACAAACTTGGGGTTCCAGAGAGGAAATGATGGTACACCAAGACAGCGAGATGCTGTTCTGAAGCGCATGGCATTGCGCTGCGCTCGCTGAGGTTAAAGTCGTACAGTACAGATCAAGGTCATACGCGTCAATTATCGTGGGCTGCGTAGAAGCGACTAGACGACACGCCATATCCTCGATAAGCAACACGCGACAGAAGTGCGCGATTCTCGCGTTATGCGCTCAGGGTGGAACAAACTCAAAGTCAAGAGGACACAGGGAGGGCTAGTGTGGCATCTGCTACGAGCCCACATAGCACTGCGGTCAAGATCTATGCAGCCACGGGTGACCCTATATCAGGTCACCGCAGCATTGGTCTCTCAGACACTACCAGCGAGAACACAGGAAGAGAACAAAGTCATTGAATCTACACAGTTCAGAAAGGTATCTCTAGCAACCTCCGAAAACCTCAGCCACCAAGCATCGCCTGTTGTTCGCATCGCGGCCTCACTCTGTCGCAACCGTAAGTTTTGTGTATCCTTCGTCCGTGTATCGGCGCACGACTCAGCAAACCAGGATACGACGAGTTTACTGCCAACCAGGCTGCGGTGTATGGTGACCACCTGGAGGGCCACCGTAGCCAGCCTGGTGCTGACCAGGAGGAGGAGGATACTGCTGGCCTCCACCACCATATTGGTTAGCATGCGTAGGAGCACCACCATACTGGTTGTGCTGATGTTGATCATAGTTGCCAGGGCCGCCATAGGGACCGCTTGGTGCACCATAAGCAGGGCCTCCGTAGCCAGCTACACTAGATATCAGTTTTGCGCATCCTTTCCCTCACGCGTATTTGGTCCATACCTTGTTGTCCATAGCCACCTGGTGGACCCCCATGTGGTGGTCCTTGACCGTAACCTGGTGCTGGTCCACCATATCCTGATTGACCACCGAAACCAGCTTGCGAGCCATAGCCATGTTGCTGGCCACCGTGCTGTGGCTGGGGAGTGTGTTGTTGTGAGCCGCCGTAGCCGCCGTGGGGTTGACCCTGGCCATATTGTTGTCCGTGACTCGGAGCACCGCTGCCGTATTGGCCGCCTTGAGCGCTGTGGTTGTAGGAAGTTGGTGGTGCGGTGCCGGTGTAGGTTCCGCCTGAAGAGGCACCAGAGTAGCCGTAGTCGCCAGCGCCGTTGTTTGGCTTGTTGTGCTAGATGTTGTCAGCGCATTTCCTCAAGTCGTATGACGTAGAGGGCATTGTACCGATCCACCACCACCGAGTACGCTCCCAAGCATGCCTCCAAGCCCGCCTCCGGAAGAACTGCCACCATGTTGACCTCCAGACGAACTTCCGTGCTGCTTCCCACCACCTAGCAGACCGCTAGCAAGCTGTCCAACAAGGTTGCCGGCACCGCCACCGCCACCAGAGTGTCCGCCAGAAGAACCGCCATGTTGTTTCCCACTGCCCAAGAAACTCCCCGCGAGTTGGCCAACGAGGTTTCCCGAGCCGCCGCCGCCATGGCCTCCACTACCACTCTGCTTGTTTCCCATAAGCGCGTTCATCGCAAAGCCCTGTATGCCCTTTGTCAGCCTGCATGCCCGATTGATGCCCAAGTATGTCGAGTGTCTCATACACCCAGTCCGCCTGCCCTGTCTCCAGTCGGGCCGTCGCCCATGCCTCTTGTTCCATCGCCCGCGCCGTCTGGACCTGATGTGCCGGGTACGTTGTATGGATTCGTTGATTGCGCCGGGGTGCTGTGGTTGGAGGAGCCGCCTACGGGGGCTTCGCTGGTGGGCAGTTCCCATTGCGAGACGCCGGTGCTGATTTGGACATCTGTCGCGGAGGGTTAGAATGTGCGATGTTGTTGTATATATGGCGCGACCAAGCCGACTAGGCTACGTACAATAATACTTTCGTGACCTGGCGTGTATGTTAGTTTCGTGTCGCGGGGCAACGAGTGCAAGGGCGGGGCGGCCAAAGCATCATATGGTAGGCTTCAACATACGAGTTATCCCACTGCGCTATCCATCCAGCAGGAAGCTTGGGGAGGGTAGGGTCGGTAGGGCCCGAGTCCGGCGACACAGGCGGGATGGGAGGTGTGGGTACCGCCATGTTGTTTTGTGGAGAGGCGATGGCGGGGTAAGGAAGAGAGAGGATGCGATAGAAGAGGGGAAAGAGATATAAGAAAGTTGGTTAGTAGGGGAGGAGAGGCGGCCGGGGATATCAATACATCGCAGCCAGCGGTTATATGACAGGAGTGCGAACAGCAATGGGCGAGTGGTCCTTGTTAGCGTTATGGTGGGGATTGGCCAGGATGCTGGGACGCTCTGCGAGGCTGTGCACTTTGCGCAGTCAGGAAAGTGACGCACATGTCCGGCAGGCGAATGTGTTTCTTTCAGCTGGCTTGCGTCTTACTGCGACCACATTGCTACTACAAACAGCTAATCACATCTCAACGGCACGTTCGGACATGGACTAAAACATCCTTATTCCACATGTGGCTGAGACAGCTACTGGCGACCAAGAAAAGCCAGAGCCCAACCTCTCTGCCGCGCCCGATTCAGGCCCAATACTAACACACGGATATCTGAATAAGTAACCAAATCAACGCCTGCCTAATGCATAGTTCCTGTCTTGATCCGAGCAAACATGCCAAACTGACTCCTGTTTGCATACGACGTCATCCGCGTCTGAAACCCGAAACACCAAAAAATCACTCATTAGTTACCACGCATACCCGCCTCCGTTATCGTTGTCGTCATCCTCATTACCGTTCCACTCTTCGTCGCCGCTGGGTTCCGCGTCAAGAAAGTCAGCTTCATTGAAGATCTCTTCGCGAGGACGGAAGTTATCGATGCGGAAGATTACTGTGTGACACCGGCCTTGCACGAATGGCTCCTCTTCATCTGACACATCTTCTTCAGAGGCAGAGTCTTCGTTTGACTCCTCGTCGTAGCTGGTCGCTGCTTTTGAGCGAGAGCGGAGACGCTTCGAACCCCATCGCTCATCTTGCTTCTGAGCGCGCGATTGTAGCAGTGGAGCATCGTCGTCACTACTACTGCCGTCGTCTACAACAACTGGTTCGGGTTTTGACGTTTCTTCTGAGATGCCCTCAATGAACGAGTCTACCCTCTCTTCCTCACCACCACGTTCCTTCCATTCCCTGAAGGCCCTCAGAGACGCGAGGTTAGGATCAGGTGCTTCCCACCTTCTTGCATAGACCTTCTTGAACTTGGCACTCCACTTCTGCCGGAACTCTGCTCTCTGGCGCCAGTCGGTATCCACCATGGCGATAATGGTGATCTCCTGCAGCCAGGGCATTTCTTCGGCGGAGTTGATGAGCGAATTGAAGAAGTTGTCGGCAGACTTTGAATTCCACTTGCGTAGATACTGGAAATCAATGGTTCGAAGTGTTGTTGGCCAGGTAGGCATTTCGCTCTCACCAAGAAGTGTCTCGTAGAGAGGTTCGTTGTCAGCAGACATGACTAGAGAGCTATAGTAGGTTGTGTCCATCCTTAGAACCTCAAGCTTGGGACAAGAGCGTTTCAAGTCAACTAGGAATGACATATCCAGGGCCTGGTTGTGATTGAGGGTCAGTTCTTCAAGCTGAGAGCCATGGGTGGTCAGGAAATCCGAAAATGCATCGGAGAGTAGCTCGCCACAGTTCACGATGCTGAGGCTGGTGAGGTTCGTGGGCAGCAAAGGAAGCAGGCGCCCACTAACTATGCCGCAAGTCTCAAAGGATAGAGTCTTAAGATTAGGAAGCACAGCCAGCGCAGATGCTAGCAGCTCCTCTATTGTTGGCTCGCCCTGATGTTCTTCAGGATCCCCACGAGTGGCTTCAGGATGGAATTTAGTCAATGTTAGATCGCGAAGGCTCTGGAAAGCATGGTCGGCATGAATCGTCTTGATCCATAGAGGTCCTTGGCTACAGAACGTGCTGTTCCACCGCCAGCTTCTCAAACGCAGACTAGTTTGTCGAAGAGCGTCGAAGAGTTCAGCAGGATATACCCAGCGCCGAAGTCGTCTAAGTCGTGGGCGAAAGGGAGGCCGATCCATGGGATCAAAGATGTCAATCTCACGCAGTGTGGTCAGTGACCGTACCAGAGCCGCAAGATCGGTCACGCTGTTGGCATGATCCGTCAGAGCAGTCATCTGCGTCGCATCTAGCTCTAATCGCTTGACCATGACGCGATAATCATCGTGTGCCCCAGGTGGAGGAGTGATGAGGTGATGAACGAGGTCTTTGCGTGTCTGCCTAATTGCGAATATGGGCGGGTTTCGGTATAGGGCCGTCAGAGCCGGCTTTGTAAAGGCTGAACACGTCTTGGCCATCTGTACAAGCCATGATATCGCGGGGGTGGGCTTCATGTTCTCGTCGTGAAGCGGGTGGGAAGCGTAAACAAAGATTTGGAGGAGTACGTGATATGGCAGAGAAGCCCAGGCCTAGACATGAGTATTAGAGCTAGAACATATATGTGATGAAGCAGACATACCGGCTTGTGCCCATCGGAGGGAATCGTCGTCTTGCGCTCGACCTGACCCTCGTTGTTCGGCTTCAATGGTGCGCCTATGGTCGCCTTACGTCGCGATCTACTCCTCTTTATACCTACAGTCTTCCCAGATCGTGATACTGGTGCCGCGACAGGTCGTGGCCGTGTCCTCACCGTCATGACCTGCTCTTCTTCCAGCTCGAAGTCGCCATCGGGATCCTCCTCGTCTTCATCGTCTGTGCTGACATCTTTGTATGAAATCTTTGGCGCTCCTCGTCTCCGTGAGGTTCGTGACTCCCGTTGAAGCTTGACAGAAGCGGGCTGTGGTGGTGGAGAGTGCTCGCTTTCGCTGGCGGCTTCGTCGTCGGCTGCCGGGCGGCGAGTGGATCGGCGGGTAGGGACGGTGCGCTTTCTGGTGGTTTGCTCATAACCGGAGCTTTCAGAGAGGTCATCGTCACTGCTTGGCTCCTTGTACGATACAGCGCCGCGTTTGCGCTTCAGTGTTACAGCCATGTCGTACGATGTAGGGTCCAATGACTTCTAGGGCCAGCTTGAATTTGAGGGGCTGATTAGTGTTAGGTCTGACCTATAAGGGGCACTTAAGCCCTGCAAGGCAGTCGCGAAGGTGCATGGAGCAGGTCGAAATGTGAGGCAAAAGAGTGGTAGTTGGAGGCGAGTGTTGCGACAGTGAATTGTCGATGCATGCGGACCACGGAGGTAAGAGGCCATCAATGAGATCATCCAGGATCACCAAGCCAATGCAGCTTAGCGGCACCACCCGTGTCCACGTGACCCTTGTCAACACAACTCCCGCACACAGCCGTCAAGCATGTGGAGCGTCCGAGGCGTTCGCGTTGGCCTACAGTGAATGTTGCGGATACAGGCCATTCGCCTTCTCGCCAGCTGAGCGCTATCCGCTTGTGCGCCATCGCGTCGTTCCTGGTTGCCATCGTGCGCCACAAACCTCTCCGACACAACAAACAGCGACAGCGAGAATACAACTGACGCGACCCTTTGTCAGCAGTTCCAAAGCTGAATGGACAGTGCATGATTGTTGCGCGTTGACTTATATCGTGGGATTGTCGCGCGCGGCCCAGGGGCGTCAGACCGCTAGAAACAACGACAACCCTGCTTTCCGCCATCTTCACTTTCTCATCCGTCTTTCCATCTGCAAAGCCATACTGCCGACACCCAGGACAGCGGCGAGCAACCGCAAAACTCTTCATTCTCTCAATTGGCCCCACTAATGTGCGCCATCACCACTCGTTCTCGGTTGCTATAGGATGCAACTGAGCAACCGAGGAATTCTGTAAGTAGATCAAAGTCCAAGCAGAACGTTCCCTAACATGCGTGTGCGCCGGCAGAGCATGCTAGGACGGCGAGACAGATTTTCTGGAAATATACTTTTTTACGATTATCTTTACAAGAAGAAAAGGCTCCCATTCTTAGAGCGGAACAGAAAACAAGTGCACTCTTCCCGCAACGAGGATTACGACAAAAAGACAGGATTCGATTTTCGTGCCACTTGGCGGCCTCCATCTTGGGATTTACTGGACGAGATGGTCCTAGTAGAAAGGGAAGCAGGGTCCTTCGTTCTTCAGGCGCACAGTATTCGTTTACAGAACGGTCAGCAAGCTCCTCGTGGTGGTCGTGGAAATGACCTGGCAAAGAAGGCGCGGACTTTGTTGCGATTGACTGCGTCGATCAAGACGTCGGTTGTTTCATCATCTCCTGATCCGCCATGTAACAATCCGCCCGAACAGGAGGCAATCCTGCGAGCCACTGATAGGCGGTCGGATCGGGAGGCATCAATCGAGATGGAGCCTATCATCATTTATCGTGAAGACTGGCACACCGATCCCAGTATTATCGACGAAAATGACATACACAGAATAATGCTCAGTCTGAATTTCGACAATGACAACAATCTCAAGGACTTGTGCGAGTTTATGGGCCTCAAAATCTCGGATTCATCAGCCCGCCTGTCTACTTCGTATGGGAATATTTTCGACGTGCCAGAAGGGAGGGTCATCTTACCATTGAAAGCATCTGGAAACCAGCTCGGCATGGGACTAGAGGTCAGCATGCATTGGAATCCGCTCAAACGAGACTCTGTCTTGATAAGCCACAACCGGCATCTTCGAAATACGATAGAATCTTCCAGTTCATATCCGACACCACCTCTCGATCAGGAACCCCGATATAGGCTCACTTTCGTCTATGGCAACGACACTCTTGAGCGATCTGAACTCATGTGCCCGCATTGCTCAAAAAAGAAGATAGCAGATATCGAAGACCTCAAAATGCACCTCATCAGCTGGCACGAGTACTTTGACTATCATGTCACCCTGGAACAAGTCGACGAACATGGGATTGAGCACTGGCGCTTCGATAGCGAAGTAGCCAACTATAGAGCGGGTCAACGTGCAAGTGATACTGCCGATGAGCCTGCCGACGTGCGTGTACTCGCACCAGCTCAGCCCTTCAACAGACGAAAATTCTTGGTAGGCGACGACGAGTTCGAAAGAACTGCCAGGATAGAAAAGCCTACCAAACACGCAAAAGCGAAACCAGCAACGAATAGCTTGAAAGTTGCGCCAGGACCGAGACCACGGAAACCTCCAGATCAAGTGCAGTCCAGACCGCAAAGGGAGAAGAAGAGATTCGTCGTGCCAAAGGCGCCAAATGGTATCACCTTCTTCCGTTTGGTTAGCAAGAGACCTCTACAACCCGGCGAGGTCATCAGTGAAAGCGACGATGAACTGGACGAAGGGTGGATGTATTTCCGGAAACACGTGGAGATCGACAAAACAAAATTATCAGAGGCTTCTAAGCGTTTCTTGAAGATCTATGATGACTTCATGCACGAAGAGAATCTGCAATCAGAGATGCACGTGGAAGAGTCCATTATTCGATTTGCGCGACAATGCCGCCAAAAATTGCTGGACGACAACGATGTCTATTGCGAGTTCAAGAAGAAGATGGACGAGCTGTTAGAGGAGGACATTATATCGAAAGAGGTGCACGAAGCATTGGAGAATATCGTGAACGCCAACGAGCTTTCTCAGCGTCTAGCATATCTCGATATCCAATATCAAAAGACCCCTGTTGCCCCTACTGACAATGGGGCGGATCAGGGCCTTGTGCCGACGCAGGATCAGAATATCGAACGCAATGCTATGGTCTCGAGTTCTGCCTCCGACCCAGACCATGAAAACGAACCAATCCTTGATTGGGTCGCCTCTTGTGTTGACGCGACCCCTGAAGGGAACAAGAGTCATCAGCTAAGGAAAGATAAGGGCAAAGGTAAAGCCGTAACAACTGAAGCTGGCTACCTTACTCCTGCCAATGGAGATCATGATGGCGATGTTGACATGAGCGATGGAACATCGCCAAATATACCATTGGAGTCAGCAAAAACACCTCAAGACGAGGACGCTGAGCCGCCATACGATCTATGTTACTGCGACAAAGATGCATCGGCAAAACCAGGCAAAACTGGCCTCATTGCATGTAACAACATCGTAAGCTCAGCAAACCTACAACACATGTGAAATCGTGAACTAATATTGTTACAGGACTGTATACGTCGAATCTTCCATCTCGCATGCATACAACAACACAGCAAAACATCAACGCCAATACTCACCCCGAAAACACGAGACTGGACCTGCGATGAGTGCAAAGCCGATTCTAACGCGGCGAGATAGCTTCTCGCTGCCGAAGACTGTGTGGCGCCGTAGCGAGGTATCCATCTCCATTGCTTCTGTTTTGACTGACTACGTTTGGCGTTGGTAGAGAAAAAAAAATGGCAGTAGCCTCGGCATTGACATGTGTTTTCTGTTCTGTTCGGGCGGACTATTACTACTTTCTCCAATACCTCTTCTCGATACCACTAGCATTTTGAAGGTTGTTTTCTTCTCAGGCGTTTGACTTTGTACTTAAGCTTGTTTTGTTGGGTTGCATGGAACGCGAGTGACGCAATATTTGATAGCCGATATATCACACTGCTACCATTGTTTGGGATTGCCAGTTCTTCTTGTCGTTTGCATGGGAGCTAATCCGCCGCCTTCGCCTCGGAACATCTTTGTCATCATCCAGATGTAGCGTGGCACAAATACTGTACCACTGTTACTTTGTGGTAATACCGAGTCGTGGAGAAAGGAGACATGTGTCTGGAAGATTCACTCGTCATCCAGCATACCAGCCATGCTGCGTACCCAACTTCAGCCGTGAAATACTCGTCATAAGCGACTATCTAGCTACTGGCCTCACGATCGAGGCGACAATCAAGCACGTAAGCCATTGGAAACAATTCCCCCTAGATATCCTATACAGTTTCTACTATATTTACCTCCATTATCTCATCTCTTCCTCGCCTAAAGTTTCCCAATCTGGACACGAAAGCAAATTACCACCACCATAATCACATTAGCGCAGCCGGGCAACAATCTCAGCTAAGGATGCCCATACTCCGCTTCTAGATGGCATTAATCCGCAGCAAACAAAACTTTGCCTTTGTCAATGACAATGCCGGCTATAGCCTCCCCTTCTTTTCTTCCTTCTCCCCCACATCTGCCAGACCCCTAGCTCCCATCTTGGATACATATGCATCAAACCCGCTGAACGCCACATCTCCCCATGCATGCGCATACTCTCAATACACCCATCTTGCCCAACAGAGTAATGAAGTAGATGATTCCAATGCAGGAATCCATCATCAATATGCAGGTACGAAGCATCGTTCATCTAAACAATCTGCACCTTGTCTGTTCTGCATTTCGGATGCCGCGACCGAGGTGCAAAGACTAAGCGGATGACATGCGGTAGTCTAGAAAGAAGGAGCACGCGACGGGCGTTGTCAGATTGAGATGTCTCTCCTCCGCTTAGCCTTGCAACATCGGTTATAGCACCCGGAAGGAGAAGGTGGAAAGGTGGGCCGGGATGGAGGGTATAACAAGATTTACATTATGACGATCAGATGTAATATACGAGCGCGTCTATGATAGCAGGGTACCATGGTGTATGTTTCAAGTGATAAGCGAGAAGCGACGACGGCGGCGCTTCGACATGAGGATCAATGAAGTTTGTTCAAGGTGAACTAGACGGTTTGCGCTCAATTTGCATGTCATTGACAGTGACATGACCCACGCCTTGGAACGGATATCGCACGCGCGACAGACCAGCCTCTCCAACCTCATCCAGTCCGCCCCAAGCTAACGAACATGTCACTTAGCCCAACTATCGACCACTCACGACTCTCGGATCTCCGGAGAGAACGAGACCATGAACGCTTGGTCCATGCGTGATATCATATTCACCTACCGTCCTCCTCTAACACGCCAAAGACGGCTCAGAGAATAACATGTATTGGCAATATCGAATAGCAAAACGCTGGCGCTGGCCTAGCTGCCTGTATTTAGTTTCGCGCGCCATGTCAGAAAACGTCTGTATAACAGCCAGGCCGTTTTAGGTCGTTCGCACCGTTTCGTTTTGACAAAGTAAAGTTTCCAAAGTCTAGAACGGCGGTAAACGTTTTCGTTTTCATTCTTGCTAGGCCGGTGAATAGGCGCCGCTGTGGTTTGTACAGGTAGGCGCGATGTGGGGTTAGCCTGGTAAGATCTGATACGGCGATTTATTGTCATTAGGTTCCGTCATCACATCTCCTGATCCGAGCGTCATGGGTATGAACGACGTGTTTTGCAACACCATCATCGTGGAAATTCACTGTTAGGAATTACATACCGTTTAGCCGCAATGTTTACCACAGGCTAAGTTGGTTGGGCAGGCAATGTCTGCTTTGGATTTCGGTGTTGGGACTTGGTCGATGCGTGCATGCGTTGGCGTCATGTCGACTCCCCTTTCGTACTGCAGCAGTAGCATGTCTGCAGAGAACGCAAGTGCGTAGCCGCAAATGCTGCAACTCGAGTCATTTCCTCATAAGTCTCTCAACCAATACTCATGCCGAAGTTTTGCCAACCTCCTTTCCGGCCAGATTTGCGGATTTTTCATGGATGCGATTGATTGTCAAGTGCGGAGGATGTTTTGGAGGGCGCTTACATGCAGATTGCCGAACATTCTTGCGCGGAGTAGCGAAATGTTCCCCCCTGCGTCGCAGACTTTGTGTATGAAATACGAGAACGGGCGATAGTAGTACCGAGAGCTGGTAGGGTATTCATAGGTGAAACAGGACCCGTTGCTTGTGTCGCGCGCCGCGGTTCGCGTTGCCCTACGCTGCCCGGTTCGGCCCTCCCAACCACTTCTATGCTACCTTCTTGGTCAGCCTGCAGGTCCTTGACGTCGTAAAATGCTAGTACTCGCTAGATGAATGGACACCAGGATACGTACATTGACATGCAGGAGAGAGGTGCGACGTGGTACGAGAGATACTCGCTCAAAGCGTTGAAAGACTGCGTACTGATTGGCCATGGCCAAGTCTACCATTGATGCTGTTGCTAATAGGTGCTTTTTTGTACAGAGGCCGTGATGCGGAACTGATCGGAAATCCATCTATCGTACACGTTGCGAAAAAAACAAGATGGCTGGCATAAGCGCCTTACTGCCGAAAGAGATATGAAACTCTTTAGTCGTGAAGATAGCGATAGTAAGACATTAGGTAAGGGCTCATCATATCTCGACTTTCGTAAAGTGTCGACATGCAGTCAATGAAGAAATGAATGAACAGGTTGTGACAAGGAAATTGAGCTTGACGGAAAAAGATAGTGTGTCTGGGGGCACAAACAGCCCCAGAACAGCAATAACAACATGAACATGATAAGTGATGCGCGCGCATGACTGGTGCTCATCAAATGTGGTAGCAAGCGTAAACGGCAGAGCGTACCTCCATGGTATCATGGCTATAGTTCATCGTGAGTGCGTAAGTAAAGTCGTTGACAGAACGCTTTCAAAACAGGATTACCGCCGTATGTTGCTTTTGTTGACGAAAGAAACGCTGTCATATACCGACCGTATCTTTAAACGAGTGAGGTGTCGTGGTTCGTGGTTGAGTCTCTTCGACCCCTTCCATACGCACATCTCTGTCCCTGGATTCTGTGGAAGATGGCAAGGGCGCAGAGATGGGTGTGTATGTTGAGTATTGTTGGCTGCGGCTAGGATCTCCTGATCCATATGCGAGCGGAGACTCCATTTCGCTGGTTGCGCGATGTTTTTCTAGTTCCAATGGTTGTGGCCTTGTTCGTCTTCTCTTGCCTGATGAGGACTCTGACCCGTGTTCTACCCCGATTTGGTGTTGCGGTGTCATTGCGGGAGCCTGCTGCGAAGGCGCTGTTGGTGGTGGTGTTCGATCGTGTGGCCGAGGGTCCGAACTGGGTGGTGAGGGTCCAGGTGGTACTGTGATAGATTGCCTGCCCCTCCTAGGTGGTGGATATACCTCTCCTCTCGCGGCAGCCTCTTGCGCTCTTTGTTGTGCCTCCGCTTTTGTTGGTCTTCCACGTTTCTTTTTGTTCGCTGGCTCGCCAGATGGGTTTATGGTGGATGTGTAGGCAGGGCCTGCAGGCATGAATTCTCCCGGGAACGAATGCGGGGGACGAGGTTGTAGTAAGCGGCCGACAGGCGTGGAAGCTTCTGGCTGAAGTGGTCGCTTTCTGGTAATGTCCGGTCCTGGATATAGCATCGGTGCAGGTAGCTGGGGACGTCTGTACTCTTGCCCAGGCGCGGAGTAGGTCGCTGCGAGGCTGTCGAATGCGATCTGACTAGAACGAACAGACCGGCCTGCAGCGCGTTAGTTTACTCTACTGCAAATGTTACGTGTAATGTTGAGTGATGAGCGTGTGCTATGAGAGCATACAAGTAGACAGCACATACCTGGAGGCAAAGCCATATCGTTCCATCGTGGCTGGATGTTGGTGTCGCGTATGATTCCGAAGAGAACATGAGATGGTATTGGAGCTGCTTTTAGTATTTCAGCAAGCAAATAGACCTAAATTGGTTACATCAGTTTCCCATACGTGATGGATGTACGTGTTACCGTATTTGAGAGGTACGTACTTTTTCATGCTCTGCCCATGGTGGCTCGCGCGAGCTCGAGGGCTCCATGTCGTGATCCTCGACAGGCTCAAAATACGCGAGGGCAGAGACCAAGAAGTAGTAGTGGCAAAAGCTTGCTGTATGCAACCAGACTAATTGAGCATCGATCACAAGGCCGTAAAGTAAGTGGACCGGCGCGAAGAGCAACGCGCCCTCGCGCGCGGTTGTATAGCTGCGTCTACCAACAGAACAAACGAGAGTGCTGAAACGAAAGAGTAACGAGCGGTAGAAGAAGAGCACCAAAAATCAAAGAAACCTGCGGCGGGCTCTGGTTGTCGTATTCATGCCAGCAGGCAAGAAGGTTGTGTCAAAAGGGACCACATGAGGCTGGGTCAAAATAATTAGGAGAGACAGCTTCCCGTGAGAGATTACTGGGGAGAGCCACCCGGTATGTTATACATTAGCGGATTTCTTCAAAGACGAATGGGAAGCGACTAGTCCCCACACCAAGAATGCAGCATCCAAGGCTTCCCGCACGGTATCTGTCTAAATCAGTACTTGTCGCAAATCGATAACGAAGCCTACGTATGTAACATAGATCTGGCGGCGCTTTACCCCATCTCGAAAGCCTCAGCGGATGTTCGAAAACGATTGCGCAAACCGATGAGCCAATCGCCTAGAGAGTACGCCAAGCCGTGTCTCACCAGCCGTGGAGGGTTTAGCCTGAGACCAACGGCCCTTCCCTTGCAAACCAGTCCCTGCCTTCCTTTTTTCTCATGTACGCTTGCCGCCTTTGTTTCGGAGTTTTGACAGTACCATGTTCGTCGCCATGACGGCAAGCGCAATCGTGGGGAGGCTGAAATGTCGCTGCGCGTACCAGCGTTGGTGTCCTGCGCGCAATCTGGCAAGAACGGTTCAGCGCTGATCGTCGTGAAAGCGCGTCGCGCCTGATGGGGCAGCGGAAGACGGCGTCGTCATCCCTGTCTACAACGGTGCCATGAGTGTAGTCTGTTCCAGGACGGCTGCTGGGGAGGTGTGTATCGAGAGGCACAAACGTCGCAGCTGCGTAGCTTGATACTGGCTTTCTTATACCTGGCCGGCGACCAAAGTGCGCACATGCATCGACACGTAGCACTCTCCTGCGCAGTCTTTTCACATTTCACACCGTATGGCTACGCGGAGCCAGTTGAAACCAGTCCAAGATCGGGAGCGGCCCGCGATTCGGCATAGCCCCCAATGAAATTTATCGCCATTCGCTAGGTCGAAGTATCTTTTCTCAGCAGGCAGTTGGACCCGCTGGCGTTCACCAAGTGACACTCTGGGCCGTATAGGCGACATCTTGCCGGTGCGTCCAAGTCAGCTGTCGTGCTGGCGTCATGGGTTCTGCTGTGAAGAGTAGGTAGCCGTTCAGTCAGAGTTCTGCACTAGTAAACTTGTGGACTGTGCTCGCTCGAGTACGCCAATGGGAAGCCTTGGCCAAGATCCAAAACACACCATGGGCGGCCTTAGTTCAATCTGCCACCATTTAGTCTTTCGGAAAGTTGGAACTCAAGAGCAAGCACATGCACCAGTGCTGTAGCTGACACTCCGAACGCCAGCCATCTTGGGGAGTCAGTCTATGATGCTAGCGCTAGGGCTCGGACATTTCAAGCCGCTGAACACCCTGCTGCAGAGGTCACAACACATGATCAATCTGGCGCCGGACATGGTACATCGCATTTCGAGTTCGCATCGCGAAGAAACCCGTTCGTTTTTCGGGCAATTGGGTTCGCGCTAGTCTCGCCCGATCTGGATCTGTGGAAAAGGAACGAGCCAGCCGGACTCTAACAACCAGCCATCCTGTCTTTCCCGATGACTGAACAGCTCCAGCTTGCGTAAGCGGTCAACTCACACGCTGCCCTGAGTCGTGTCCGATCCGTGTTGCTCATACTGCTTGTTCAACATGTCTCGTCCCCTGGGTCTTTGCTCGGCCCGCGAACACCGCACGTCTCGGTGACTCGCGGATAATGCGCCGATCACAAAGGTATTCTGATACATTGTCCACTACTCGTTCACCATCAGCCGCGGGTGCAGTGACAGGCACAGGGTGTTTTACGGCATTTGTTATTGCACTTGCACATGAGGATATATTAGTTTCCCCATCCGGTAAAGATCTGTGCAAGACGCTGGGCTTTCCCAGTGCGTACACGGTCCTGACGGCTCAGCAACTTGATGTGAGATACGTTCAATGGACTTGCTCGTGTAAGTGAGAATCCTCTTTAGCAACTCAGATTAGATTCTCGTCCTATGTCGCCCATAACAACCACCCTACTTTTCCGTTCTGACAACTTCTTAGACCGTCCACGAGTCGCCAAGAGTTCACTTTACGGACAGTAGCTCTGTGACCCAACACCGGAACTCACACAACTCTATCCAATTTTTTTCTTCTAACAATATCATCATCATTGCCTCTATCTTGTATTCACTTGACATGTTTGCGTGCGCCAATGGTAGATATGGCCAGAGGGGCCCTGCATCCATGGATGGCGGAGGCCGAGGCTGGGCCAATGGACTAACGCTAGTTTTCGCTCGCATGTCCAAAGTATCATCCCAAAGTCAGCGCATCGCGTCGCGCGCAGCACCACCACTCGAAGACACTGTCGGCTGATCGATACTGCCTGTTCAGGCTCACACACGTACAAATTGTGGATTAAAAAGAATCGCCTTCCCTGTCGTCATCGGAACAAGCGAGCTCGATTCCGCGGAAGGCTTGGTTGCATCTACGGCTCCATCCCGCGCACCTACATGGCGACGGCGACAACGCCAGGCACATACATACACCCATAGAGTCCTTGTCGCTCGGTGCACCAATTACGGTGTAGGCGCAAAGCAAGCCTGCCTCGTCCGACACGTCTTTGCGTCCAGGGAAGCAAAAAGCTTTGCTCAGTCATCACCCAAGGCGACCAAGTCTCTTGCCTCTGTCTGTCGCCTTTCACTCCGAACTACAAGGAGCTGCCCTGGAGGTGTCGAGTGTATGCGTGTCGCATGGACTATGAGGTAGATAGGCTCCTGGTTCTGCATGTGTGATATTGGACATTGAGCGTTAGCGTCCCTCTCTTTGAGATTCTCGCGATCCTCCACCCTCTTCTTCAGCACCTTCCACCAACCCCACGACCCTCCACAACATGTCGGACAGCGAGTCGGACCAAAATACGGCTCGACTGGAGCCCGAGCTGCGCGAGATGAAGTTGGAAGCTGCGACCTCGGACGGTGCAGGTGAGAGCAAGGACACCAGTCAGGTAAAGGTCGAGGTAGATGATCGCGCGCCCACGCCTCTGGCCATCCCTCCCCGGCTCAAGACGCGATCCAGGACCCAGTCGCCCATGACAAAACACGAAGTCGATACTCCGTCGCCCGGAAGCGCCCGTGAAGAGATCGTAGGTGGTGATATCACGCTGAAGATGGAGCCCGGCAAGGCACCCAAGCTCTCGCGCACCGCGTCCCAAAAAGTCGTCTCACGACCGCCTCCGCTATTCCTCGACCTCCCCGACTCTACTGCCGCCGCCAAAGAGACTTTCGTAGTCCTCCCAGAATGCACGTACGCGAACAAGACCATCGGCACCACCGACCCTGCGCTCGAATGCGACTGTCAAGAAGAATACGATGCCACGACCAAGACAAATCATGCCTGTGGCGAAGACTCCGACTGCATCAACCGCGCGACAAAGATGGAGTGCCTAGGTGACTGCGGCTGCGGTCGGAAATGCCAGAACATGCGCTTTCAGCGGAAACAGTATGCCGATGTCACGGTTATAAAGACGGAGAAGAAGGGTTTCGGTCTTCGCGCCAACAAGGACATGGCTCCAGGCGACTTCGTCTTCGAATACATTGGCGAAGTCATCGACGAGCGCACCTTCCGCCGCCGCATGGGTCAATACGACGACGAGGGAATCAAGCACTTCTACTTCATGTCCCTTACCAAGGGCGAGTTTGTAGATGCCACAAAAAAGGGCAACCTGGGTCGTTTCTGCAATCACTCGTGCAATCCCAACTGTTTCGTCGACAAGTGGGTTGTTGGGGACAAACTGCGCATGGGCATATTCGTCGAGCGTAGCGTCAAAGCAGGCGAGGAGCTTGTTTTCAACTACAACGTCGATCGATACGGCGCAGATCCACAACCTTGCTACTGTGGTGAGCCCAACTGTAGCGGCTTTATCGGCGGAAAGACACAGTCCGACAATGCGACAAACCTTAGCAATGAAACGATCGCGGCTCTCGGAATCGACGATATTGATGGTTGGGGTACGGCAGTCGCCAAGAAGCCCCGCAAGAAGAAGGCAAGCGAAGACGATGAAGAATACGTTAGCAATTTGCAGACCCGCGAGCTGGAAGAGGATGCAGTAAACAAGGTCGTGTCAGCTTTGCGCAACTGCGAAGAAAAGTGGATTGCTGTCAAGCTTCTCAGCCGTATGCAGACCGACAACGAAAAGGTTCGCGCACGTATCGTCCAATTCCACGGCTATAGAAACCTCAAAACCACTTTGTCTAGGTGGAAGGATGACTACAATGTTGTTCTCCAAGTGCTGGACGTACTGCACAGATTGCCACGCATTACTCGAAACAAGATTCAAGATTCTGGTATTGAAGAGGAGGTAAGCAAGCTGACAGACTGCGGAGACGAACGAGTCGAGGAGGCCGCCAAAGAGCTATTGGCTGCATGGAGTAAGCTGGAAATCGGCTACAGGATACCACGGCTGAAGAGAGATCCAAACGCAAGCACACCAGCTCGGACCGAGAATCATTATGAACGACGCGAGAGAGCTCGTGAACGGTCCCGGTCTAGGTCAAAATCGCCTTCCACGATTGCGCCCAAAGGCCCATCTGCAGCAAACATCCCGTCCGGTCCTCGTGTATTAAATGCACCTCGCGGCCCAGCTGGCTTCTTCGCCACTCCACGACCAATTATGCGACCAAGGCCATTCAACGCTCTTCCACAAGGCTGGTACCAGGCCACAGCCGAGAACGGTTCGACGTATTTCTACAACCAGACTGGTATCACACAGTGGCAAAGACCAACCCAGCCTGCAGATGCCCCACCGCCTCCTCCGAATAAGGCTAGGAATGAGACGCAGCTGTTACAAGACATCATAGCGAGCATAACATCGAACAACACACCTACCGGGCCCTCCGCATCTACTACTCCGCAGCCAGTCTCCAATGAGGACACAGAACCGGCTTTCGGTCGTGAAAAGTGGCGTACTTTATCATTAGAAAAGCAGGAAAAGGTGTATGAAGCGACAGTGAGTATTATTTATCGTTCTGCAAAGCATATCTGACCCTCACAGCTTGCACCGCACGTCACGGCAGTAACGAAACAGTATTACAAGAAATTCGAAAAGCAGGAAATCAAAAGACTGAGTAAAGAGGTGGCACAGAAGCTTGTGAGAGGCGACTACAAGTCCGGTCGTGTCAAGGACCCGACGGCTAGAATAAGTTCCAACCACGAGAAGACGGTCAGAGATGAGGTCAAGCGGTTCATGGACAAGGCTGTCAAGAAGAAGCAAGAGCGACAGAAGATGAAGGCCGCACAGAGTGGTGTGAAGTTAGACCTCACCAGCGAGTCTCCTAGCACCCCTTCAGGGCCAGCCGGTGATGCTGATGAGGCCTCTCCATCCGACTCAACATCCGACCTGAAGCGGAAGAGAGACGGAGAGGCACAATCTGGCTCACCAAAGCGAACCCGAACGACTTCTGAAAACCAGCAATCAGCGCCTCCACCTCCGCCTCCACCCCCAGCAACCACCGACGTCGAAGAAACTAGCCTCACGCCCATGGACGATACGTCCGCCATGTCGTTTCCCGACTCCACAGAGAGAGTAAGCACGGGCAGCAAAATGGCATTTCAACTAGACGGTTACGGAAGCCCTATGCAGCTTGCAACGCCCCCTACAAACGGCTCCAACGGCTCCGGTGATCAACAGCAAACGCACCATTCAGTCAACGGTGAACGTACCCACTCATAGTATGCCGAGAGTTAGTTGCTAGTCATTCAATTTCTGTTACAAGGTTCTTCACTATTTTATTCTTTGTAATTCTTCGATTGAAGGCGATACGTTCGACTGTATATATGGTTCGAATGCGCAAGGCATAACATGGCGTTGGTGGGAAAAGGTCAGAAGTGAGCGGCTCTATCCAGCAGCCAGCATGTGAAGCGGTGACGGGGCATATGTATATATGTATTATGTTGAGTCTTTGGAAGTAGGCAAAATATTCAGCTGTGTTCTACGCATTCAGCGTGCAGCGTGCAGCGCGCAGCCTCAAGTTTTAGTCTCACCAGTTCTACGTACTTTGTGCATCGGTGATTGGGCCGCGGCATCTCTGCGAAACTGGAAGTAGGAACCTGCGCTGGTATTTGTCCAACGTTCAAGTTTCCTATTCGTTCGGGTTTCCAAATAGTCCAACTGCTAATCGGACCGAGAATCTGTTTAGGGCTACCGTAGGAGCGGAATCTTCAACTCAGCCCGCGAGCGTGGGTTTTCCGCCCCCAAACACCCAGGTCAGCTTTCGCCCGGTCGCTTACTGGTCCAGTAAACGCTCGCGTTGCACAACAACAAGCCTCAAGAGATGAGATTAACGCATTAACGCCCCGCCCCATGGATCCTTCAGCTTTATAAGTATAGATGAACTTGGCAGTGATAAACCCATGTTATATGTATCCCCCTTCGCGCATCCTGCGTTTGCTTCTCAGCCCTACAGCGTCGTCTGATCTCGAAGACGACACATGATGTTGCCCCAAATTGTTCTATGGCTCGCCTTCACCACACTGGCATCTGCAGATAACTGTTACTGGCGTAACGGGGGCCTGCAGACCGTTGCCAAATACCAGCCGTGCTCCAACGACACTTCCGATCCGCTCAGCCATATCTGCTGCAAAATTGGCGAAGGCGAGGATACCTGTCTTCCGAATGGCATCTGTCAGGCCTTTGCGCCAACTGAAGAATACCTCGGCCTTTATTTTAGAGAGAGTTGCACACTACAAAACTGGGAAGCTGGAGGCTGCCAGGACCTATGTTCGAGTGGAGTATGAAAGGCCGGTACAAGGTGCGCGATTAAACGCTGACATGGACTTGTAGGACGAGCAAAGCAAAAACGACGTGACTGTCACTCCTTGCGACGGAACCCCTACGTCCGAGTTCTGGTGCTGCGGCAACACAACCGATTGCTGTTCGGATCCCAATCTTGAGAAGTTCAAAGTCGCACCCACCTTTAGCGGCGTAATCACGAGTTCGCTACTCCCAACGTCCACAAGTGCCTCTATATCGCCGAGCCCATCCAGCCCGTTGACCTCCTCGAATGCGAATGCGACGAATACTCCAACCCCTTCGCCTACTTCAACACCACAGAATAACGAAGGTGCCGGTCTGTCGACAGGCGCAAAGGCCGGAATAGGTGTGGGTGCTGCTGCTGGTGTTATTGCGCTGATCGCGATTGGTGTTCTCATCGGAAGAAGGTCGCATAAGAAGAAGAAGGAAGTTACAGAGGCGACAAGCTACTACGAGCCAGCCAAAGGGGAATTACCGCCCCAGTATAGGCACGAAGCTCCCATGGACGAAGTTTCCAGGTATGAAGCTCCGGCTACGCAAGCACCTGTAGAATTGTCTGGGGATCAAGTACGACCACACGAGGCACCGGAGAGTCGATAGCCAGCGTGGGTGACTTCAGGATAACGAGTTGGTATGCCGTAATTTTTCTGGTTGAAAGTAGGAATGAGTTTCTGCTGAGCGCGGATGCAATACATCGACGAAAGGGTCATTGACCCGAGGCACATACTACGAGTATATGCTCTATTGAATATTCCGTATCATTTCTCAGACATGTCGTCCTTGAGTGATGGTGGTCGTAGTTTGCGGTTGGCACGTGGCCGAGGTTCCTCGCGTCGCGTGCCTGCCTTGTGCGTGTCATATCAACGTCATCTCGTCAATCGTACGACAACGACATCCAACGTGCCTGCATATCCGCGTCACTAACCAAAAAGAGCTCTCCAACGTCGGTCGCGACGACTTGGCTGGGCAATAAGGAGAGCGGATCGCTTCCGAAAACAATATGCATGATGCGCGATTGCTCGTAATGCACGAGTTTCTCCGGCATATGCGGCTGCCAATTCCTATAATACTTGGGTGAAATAATTATATCTGAATTGCACGAATTTTGACAAATCTTCGTTTTCAAAAGGCAAACTCTCACTTTCAGTATGTCGAACACACAAGCAACAAAACAAGCTCTCTCTGAGCACAAAGTCATCCCAGATGTCCTTCCAGACAACATCAACCTATCCTACAACCTAACACTAGAATGGCCAAACGCAAAGCTCGACAAGCCAGGCAAAGAGCTGGAAAATCACGACACGAAACCTGAGCCCAAAGTCTTCATTAATCCTGCAGTAAGCACCAGCAAACTATCACACCTAGCACCCCCCACTAACCCAACATCCAGCCTTCAGAGCCGCTAGACAACCTCGTCCTGATGATGGTCGACCCAGACCTCCTAATGAATAACGATACCTACTGCGGCCAAGTCCGCCACTGGCTCGTCACAAACCTCTCCAGCAACCCTGACGGCACACTGTCCCACCATGCTGCCGCTGAGCGCTCACCCTACGTGCGTCCAGCTCCTCTGCCTAATTACCTCTACCCGCGTCCGCACCGCTACGTCTTCATCCTCGCTCGCGCGTCTGGTAAGGTGGAAGTACGGCCTGAGGATCTGCGCGAGATGCAGAAGGAGTGGGTGGCGGCTGCGCAGGGGAAGCAGGGTGAGATGCAGGATTTGAAAGATCGTTGGGGGTTTAAAGCGCAGAGGTTGATTGAGGAGAAGGGGTTGGAGGTGTTGGCGGTAAATTTCATGAGGGTGGGTGGGACGGTGGAGAGTAGCTTGGCGAATGCGGCGATGATGGGGCAGGCGGTTGTTGATAAGGTATGTTGGGATGCTCTGTTGTCTGAACTATGGTTGACTAATGCGATTATTAGGTTCTTGGGAAGTAGACTATCGGCTTCGAATTGGTGTATGGAATTTTGCCGTGCCACTGGAATTCCATTCGTATCTCATTTCAGAATACACACTATTGGTAATTCATGCCTGCAGAAACAATGGCGACATTTGGCTATTTGCTGACCCATCGCTGCGCAGCAATCAGAACCTGAGACAGTACTTTCTTGTTCATTATTCAGGTTTTGGCGTTGCGCAGCTTGTGAAACTTTTACAACGAACCGCGATGATTCCTCATCAGTATCTCTAGCGTAGGTGAGTTGATCTGTGTACACATTGTCAGGACCTAGCGCACTTACCGGGGCAATGCTGAGCAACCGCTAGCATATGACTAGACTCTGGTACTACAATAGTTTAGTAGTGGTCCGTCTACCGTCTACCGTCTACCTAGGACAGTATACCTTTCCTTTTGTAACTACTGCGCATCTAGTATCTCTATTAATACTATTCTTTAACGCACATAGCATTTTCGAACATCACGATAAACGCCTCGGTGACTGTTCATGCTGAGAAACCATGTTAACGTCATGATTATAGAGTCAATATAATTTGGATCATGCATAAGACTCAAGCACAGTTAACGATGGATCTCCTCTACCCCTTGCTTGCTCGACATCTCCCTTCATCGATTCCATTACAAGAAGGTTGAAATTTCCGAATCAGATAGAGGCCGGCAAGAAAAGAGATGCCTCTCACCATTACACTCGTACCACCAATTATGCTGCTCATGCGTTTGGCCTGCTTTTTCTAATCCAATAGCTGTTACTATGTCATTCCTGTGAACAGTGAAACGGTTCATCATCAGTCGCAGAACACCGCGTAATACATCAGATCCGATGCCCATCAATCTTCCCAACTCAAAGTAATGTATCGCAGGGCCTTCGAACCGTTCCCGCTGCGTACTGAAGACCCTTGCAAATCCTTTATTGATGCTGATTCCAACAAAGTCCAGATACACTTCCATAACGCTCTTTCTATAGTCTACCACTACCCCGTCTTCTTTGCGTACCATACCCATCAGGCCATACACTTTGTCTCGTGGGTTCTCGCATTTCCCTTCGTAAAAGCACCAGACGTAATGCATCAGCGACATTTGTCGCCGTAAATCCACTGCTTTCTGCTCGCGTTGTGTAAATGCCAGGAGAAACAGAGGTATGTTTCTGAAAGATACATCATGGAGTTCTGTTTGTGTTATACGTAAGCTTTGGAACCTGTCCCACGTGACATAACGGTGCCCGTTGATACGAATCTCGACATTGTCGGCAAGCAATATTTCTTGTACTATCCACAACCTTGTGAAATATGTGTTCTTCAGCAACACCCTTGCCGATACAACATCGAGGTCCAAATCATTATAACGATCATGTTCCTCGGGCGCTGCCAAGGGAATGTCGCCCATCCAGATGATAACAGAAATGCTGTTGCGATAAATGTGTGACATCATTCCGACCTGATGATTTCGCTCCAAGGTATCTGCCTGAGCAACGCAAATCTGATCGATCCATAGCCATTCCTCCAAATCTTCTCGTAACTCCAGTAAGCATGAATAAAGTATATCCCGTATTTTGAGCTTTTTGCCCTCAATATAGAGATCGCATAAGGGCGAAGACGGGCCCCATCGATAGGATAGCGCAAAGTATTTCGGGGCGCGTTCGAACGGAAAGACTTTGACTTCGCAGCGTACAGGACCGTTTGTCTCTTGGACAAGTTTCAGGAGGCGTATCTCATCCGTGGAAGTATCCAGACGCTGGTGCTTGTAGATTTCGGGCTCTGTCGGTCGCTCAAGACGTGCCTCAAACGACTCTTTGACGATTGGGTCAGCACTCAGATGACTCTGACATGTCGCTTCTCGTTCGCTCATCGCATGCAATATTGAAGTTTCGCTGCTCTAAGTACTCTTAAAGTACTGGAGGTGATCTTCGTGCAACGGTGATGTGGTTTAGGCAGACGACCCTCTGTTGACGTCCAGGGCTGACGCGGGGCTGTGTAGACATCACGCATCGTGGCGTTTTCAGCCTTGTGACGGACTGTCCATGCGCCGCCACTCCGAATCAAGCTGGGGCACTCGATCAAAATCAGAACAAATGATGAGAATCAGTCGTTGCGTTGTTATCAAAGTAAAGTCAGAGTTCTTTTCACAGATAGTCAGCCCTCGGTATGGAAGGTCGCAACAATCGTTTGATCACCAGGTGCTTTCTTTAGACATGCGACGCTTCAAACTCCCACCATACCTCTCTTGTCATACTAAGAAGTGAGAACACCCTCATACCCCATCGAAGAAGCCAGTATCCGACCAATTGCTTAGTCGATACATCGAGATGATCCTTACCCACCAGCCTTGCAGCTCCAGACCACGCTTCCTGATTGGTACACGTTTCTGCTTATATGCGTCATGCACGAAGCACCTGCCACCTGCAAGTGGCCCTACGCGCAAAGTCTCATAGCTGCACATGTGCGCAACTTTGCGCGTTCCACAAAAGCGACTCCAGACTTCAACACATATTATCTATGGAGAACGCGCTGATCGTATGGGAACATGGCCTCCTCGTCAACTCTCGGGACTGTACAATCTGACACGATTGCGAGTACCGGAACCCACTACTATGGAACCTTCTTTTGATACGTTCGACTTCACACAAGTGTCCGACGACACGATACCAACTGCAGCTTCTCAAGGCTCGAAGAACCACTACTCGAACCACAGCATCTTTCAACCCGGAGGTGCACACTGGCGATGCGACCATTGTATAGAGAGTGTGATTTACTCGCGGGTGAATGGATATGGTCAATATGTGCGCATGTGGACATGTTGCCAATGCCTTTTCTCCGAGAATCGTGTCTCGCTCTGGGCTGCATGTTCGATGTGCGATTACAGTAATTTCTGGAAAAAATACGCCTTTCAAAATCCTTCGATATTCCAACATGGAGTTCAAAACGCCATAGAACACGAAGAGACTTTTGAGACTTCGCGTGTTGTTTGTGATGGAGTACCAGTAGCGGAGAGTTCTGGGACAACCTTTGCGACGGATGATTTGGTCTCTGCAGTTCAAAATAACCTGGCACTCTCTGAACCCTTTCTCCAGGACGAACTGTTGGATGATGTAGTGGTACCTAGCGAGCTCGACGGTATCAATGGGCTCATGTCTATACATTCTATTGGATATGATAGCTTGATAGGTGGTACAGCGGATTCCAACGCCCAACGCCAGCGAGGAGTTCCAGAATCATACAACATCGACGGGCCGTTCGCTGCACGTCTCCGTAGCGATACCGAAGCCATGACGAGTCTCCCAAGCGAGGAGTCAACATCAACAGAATCTGTCACAGCAGACAGTCTGGCAACGTCTACTTTCAGCGAGGAGATACTGCGGAATTTCGACAGCGGTTACGGCGGTTCATGTAACACATCCAGAGCAGACGCCACATCGCGCAAACGCTCAAACAAATTTGACCATCGAACAACACCTACCGTAGCTACCAGCCGCGACCATTCAAAGCCACCACCCTGTAAGAGAACCCGACGTCGTCGTCTAAACACCCTCGAACCCGGTCTCGCATGCCCTTTCTACGTACGCAACCCCTACCTCTGCAATCACGACTCCTGCGCCGGACCAGGTTCTCTCGGCATTAACCGACTAAAACAACACCTTGAGCGTGTGCACCTCTACCACGCCTGCTCACGATGTGGTGATACATTCTTCGGCAAAGCAGCAGGAAAAGAGAGTCTAGCCGCCCATCAGCGAAACACTCAGCCGTGCCAGCTTCTCACAAACCCAAGACCTGATTTCTGGGGTATATCGCACTCGACCTTTGAGACGATAAGATCCAAGAAAGGCAAAATAGGGAAGCCAGAAGTTGAGCGATGGCGTGAAATTTATCAAACTCTCTTCCCAGACGCCGAGAAGGAAGACATGGCATTGCCGTACGTCGATACAGAACGCACGTTACTCCCTCATCACTACCGGAATGGTGTATCAACGCAAAAACAGGCTGTCGACAAATTCTCGAGGCAACTCCTTCGTATCTTACCTGCCAAACTGGACGCAGCTGTTAGAGCTCACTGTGATGATAGTAGACTAACGGCGATGTGGAGCGGGTTTGTGAATACCCACTTACATAATGTGCTGAGGGACACCCTCACCGATGTGACATCCGCGGCGGATAAACAGCCATTTGTAGCACTGGAAACTTCCAAGGAAGGGATGTTTGAGGAAGTAGATGATGCCTTCTCTTTGAGTATGCAGGACTTTGTAGATATGGATGGAGGGTGATGCACAGTAGATGTCCGTATCTTCACATTGGCGCAGATGTCATCATCACGTTCTCAAACGCTAGGCCACTTTAACATACCTTACTTTATCTCGCTTGTCGCTTGAATAGCTACCAGACGACTGCACCAGAGTTCATTGCGTCAGCAATCTGTATCATCCGCTCTCACCTATCGAGGCAACAGGTCAGCAACTCCCTTGTATAACCTACAAGACATGGTTCAGCAATGATATAACACTATTGTGAGCATGGAAATACTGAAAGGCATGAGGATGGCAAGGTAGATTTGGATTTAGTGTGTTACTATTATGACGTGGGAAGGTATTTACGTAAATTTTCTATCTCAGACTAAATGCTGAGCTGAAGAGCACAATTCTTATCATTGTGCTCTTCAGCTCAGCATTTTATCCTCAGGTGCTCACGGTGCCTACCACCGTTCGATACCTGAAACAAACTACGAATGGTTTTAAACAACAAATTGCTGGAGAAGTAACTTCAGCTGCAGTCCACGATATGTCCCATGAGCATTGGCCGCCCATTGGAGATATCGTGGATTGCAGCTAGAGGTACTCCTCCAGCAATTCGTTGTTCAAAACCATTCGTGACTCGCTTCGGCTCCCAGCCAATCAATCGTCTAAAGCCATTCGTGTTAGAAGGTAAGGGAGGGCCTACTTTGCCTCGTGGTTTTATTCGTGTGGGGCAGCTTGCGCTGCAAGACTTCGTGTTCGTTGCCGTACATCGTCCAGAGGAGCAGGAGGAGACGGAGGCGAGCCGTTCCAATAGCTCACTGAGAACCAAACAAGGTCAGCAACAGCAATGCCAACACCAACACCAACAACAACAAGTCAAGAATGAGAACTCACCTGGGGGATTTAGGCAACCAAGTCCAGTGTAAAAGGAATAGCAAGGAGACCTATCAACAGCATCCATTCTGCCACCAAGTGCATTCACGACCTCGTCAACCGCTACTAGCTACCTGAACCACTCCAATGGGGTTAAGCTAACTCTTGTTGGAGATTTTGTGACAAAAAACCGCCGGAAAACATCTCTAGCTATTCCATCGAGAACACAAATCGTAGCTCGTTTCAGCGCGCGCCGATGCCGAGCAACCAACTTATCGTGATACGGAGTAAACGATTCACGCTATTGGCAGGGTAGTCTGCGGAATAACCGTGGTCGTTACCAGTCATCACATGGTCGTCTCAGCACCGCCACCACACGAGGGAGGCTTCTGCCCCAGCAGAAACCTCAATCGATCGTGACTCATTTTGCGTCCCAAGCATCTAGTTCATCTCCCATGTCTTCCCATGCACTCCCATGCACTCAAAAGAAAGACATAGTCGACTATCCAGGCGGCACCGACGAGGAGGCGCAAGGGTCCGACTTCTACCGCCCATCCACCTCTTGCGATCGCCTGCCAAAATCTTGTCAATGTGCGATCCGTTCTTCTCCAAACAGACATTTCTGCAACCTTGACTGTAGTGCGTAGTCGAGTATGCTTAGCAGCCTGCCCCGCTAAAGATGCGGCGAATAAGCCAGTCTCAGAGTCGACCGACGAAAACACCGCACCGCAGACGTTTCGCGCTTCCTCCCTGGTCAACGAGGTGTTGACGAGGTCCACGCTAGCAGTCTTGCATCCGCTACAACGCGGTTACTAAAAGCGAGCAAATGGATGACGCTCCGCCAAGGGATCGGAAAACGCCTCCGTCCGCAAAAGTAACCACGGAAAAAGCTAATGACGTCCATCTCTAGACCGAGCCTGTGTCGGAGGAGATGAGGTCAAAAGCCAGATGCCGTACTACGGTCCCGACATGAGAGGTCGGTTGAACGAGTGTTGGCGGTAAACACGATAGGTTGCCCGTGAGGGCGGCGATACGATAAGGTATCCACGATGTGCCACAAGGGCAAAACACGATAAGGGTTGCCCATGAGGGCGGTCCACGAAAGTGCCCAAAGGGCGGTCCACGAAAAGGTGCCACAGGGGAAGTCCACGAATGGAACAATCCACAGGGCAGTCCACGAAAAGGAACGATCCACGAATGGATCATTCCAAGGGGTGTCCATGAGCGGAGAATGTGATCAAGATCCTGTTGTCCGCTCATGGACTCTCGCGTCTCTAGGCCATGCCATAGCAGAGGACCCACGCGGATGGAGCCGGGTGCTTGTATGCAAGTTGAGCCAGGGGCCATAGCGGCCTATCAGAGAAATCCTCAAGGGAAAACTCAATATCTGTTGGCTTCTTCCGCTCTCGTCAACCTCCGAAAGGAGTGACAGTGGCGACGGGGCTACGTAAACGTTCCCTGTAGTACAAGTCCGCATGTCGATAATCTCAAAGGCAACGGGGCCGATCTCAACGACGGGAGGGACATGGGACGAACGAGCGGGCTGTATCCGAAAGACGCAACGTAAACTCGAGCAAGACGGGCGTATACCCAGAGAATAGCAGGGCGTACCTGAAAGGTTGCGGGTCGTACCCGAAAGTTAAGATGCCAATACCGAGGCTCGTAGACGGGGGTGGGGGCGAGGTAAAAGGGTCTGCACATTGGCCAAGACATCGGGGGGACGTGCGATCGAGGGTGCCTGTAGCGCAAACGATTGCCATGGACCATAATGGTCTATCAGAGACTTTTTTCCGAAGAAAAGAGAGCTCCATATCGTAGGCTTCTTCCACACGCATCTCCCTAAACAGGGTGACACTGGTGGCGGGGTTTGCGGCGAACCGCGTTCCCTGGCTAGACAGGTTCCTGACGCGAACCATCATTGGGGTGAGAAAGAAGATACTCTACCTGATACCAGTAAGGCGAGCGAATCGGGAAAAGCCAAAGGCAAGCCAGAATGGAATGACAAGGAGCAAACCAGTCCCAAAACCCAAGAACACAAAATAGTTGCTCAGACGGACTTGGAGGGGAACCAAGACTCCGAAGAGACTTTGACACAAAAGGCGACTTCTGGGGATCGATAAAGAAACCAGACGTAATCGTGGCGGTATGCCCTCTTCTAGCTCGGTCTGGGTGTCCCACAGACTCTGCTAACCGCAAGGGTGTCAACGCGAGAAGTGACTGTAGCCAAAGAACGCCATGGACCTTGCGGTCTGTTGGATTCTTCCGAAGAAGTCTCCATATCGCAGGCATCTACCACACTCGTTCTCTGAAAAGACAACACTGGTGGTGGGGAATACTCCCTTTGACTGACAGGCTCCTCGCTCTGTAATGCGCAAATTGCGCGAACATCGACATCGAGGCTACATGATCGCAGTCGAATCGGAACAAAATGGGGCAAAAGCTTGAAGCCTCCGCTACAAGAGCTTACCAACCAGTGTCTCCACACTCTCAGTAAAGTGACCCATGCCCAGCCACGAACGAGGAAACTCATCATCCATTGTCGCAACATTCAAGGCCAGCCGTCTTGCACGCCAAACACGTCGCCACGGACCATAGGTCTGTCAGAGCCACGATACCGGAGTAAAGTGAAGCTCCATATCTGTTGGCATCTGCTACTGTTCGCCTGAAAAGGGTACTGAGTAATGGGGTAAAATCCCTAACGTGACAAGCGCTAACCGATGGATAAAGATCAACTATGACGAGACCTCTCGTCGGTAACGCGCACAAGAAACAGTAAGAGAAGCCTTGACTTCCTACATGTGGTTTGACTGCCTCGAGGGGGACGCATCTTCTCGCGTCAATGAACCAAGGACCTTGAGGTCTGTCAAAGCACAAGGCTAATATCTGGTGGTATCTTCCACACGCGACAACCTGAAAAGGCGACACTGGTGGCGGGGCTGCAGCAAGTGCTCCCTGGCGTGAGTTCTGCGTCCCCCTCATGGCTATCTGTCCGCTGCACCAAATGGTGCTAGCTGGACCCGAACGAGGGAGGAGAGCTGGGAGGATCTTATCGCGGGCATCGATCGGAACATCGGCTGACGTGTGCGGTCGATGGTTCGGCGACGTGGTTTAAGGCGGTGCATAAGCTATTGCGATAAGAAGTGTTGGAAGAAGAGGAAGTGCCGCTCGACGCAAAAGCAATACATGGAAGCAAAGAAGTGTAAGAATCCGTCGGAGTGTGGTCAGGTAAGAATGCTCATGTGATGAGGTGTGGTGAATGTAGCCAGGAATCTGTGGAAGGGAGAGGATCGTCTGTTATCGAGAATCACATGTCGAGGTGCGTCGTTGACGGGCCCTGGCACGAATGCTAGACACCAGTAAACAGCACCACGTATCAATCATAGAAGGAGAATGGGGAATACCAGAATACTCTGTGCAGAGAATGTGAAGCCAACCATGGTATGTACCGATCCACATCCGGCGTAAGACGACCTGTACAGTGTTGGACTGCGCTATGGTCAGACGAACAATGGTGCTAGAACTGAGCTGTAAGCATGGCCAGTCTCCGTAATGCCTCTCGTGTGATGAGGGGCTTGGACGGGAAGCTGGTTGGCTGAGGCCATGTCGTCGCAAAGCTAGGCGTGTTCGTCCTTGGGAGCCGTGGCCGGATAGTGGGGTACATCATGACCGTCTTGGCTTACTGTCTCGTTTCGTATTTACCTAGGCGGGCTAACCGGACAAGCTCATCGGATTCCAGAAAACACGGTCGCAAATGTCCGGTGGTGGTCCGCTCGTCGGGAACTAATCGCTATCTTCTAGAAGCTCAGCAAGCTCCGCTTCTTCTTCCGCAGTCATCATGCCCTCTTTCTTCTCAGGTTCCTTGTCCTTTTCCTTACCGAGGCGCTCGTCTTCGGCCTCTTGGATAGCCTTAGTCAGCTCTTGTGGCTTCAGGCTCCAACATCGGACTGTAGCGTCAATGCCCACGGTGATCACGCGTTGTCCTAGTAGAACGAGGCTGGTAACCTCTTCAAAATGCCCACTGAATGTATGATGCAGCTTTCCGCTGCTTTTGTCCCAAACGCGAACCTCTTCGTCTCTGCATACGGACACCAACCAACCGCCTTCTTCGTCAATGGCAACATCGCGAACGAAATCAGGGTGCTCGAACTGGGAGTCTTCTTCCCACTGACGGCCCCTGGATAGGCACTTGGCTGTCTTGTCTGCTGAAGCTGTCCAAAGATCGCCATCCGAATCGAAATGTAAGGCGTCGATGCTTGTTTCGTGGGATATGATTGGCGACGGTTGTACCTCAGAAGCTGAGGTCGACCCGATGGACCATCGCCTGATTTCTCGGTCACTTCCAGCACTGAAGACTGTGGCAGTCTCTTTGCCGGGCTCGTAGTCAACTGGGTCCAACGCAAGAGCGAGGATTCCACGTGTGTGTCCTTTCAAAGTGTGTAGCTTCGATCCCGCGGCGACGTCCCAAACAATGATGCTAGCATCCTGTGAAGCTGACACTAGGATCTCTTTGCCGTTCAACGTGAATGTTGTGACGGCCTTGACGAAGTCACTGTGGCCTTGGAAACGCTTGGCGGTCTTACGCGTGGACAGTGTCCATGACCAAATAGACTTGTCCCAACACCCCGCAAACAACGTGTCCGATTTAGGGGAAACGGCGACGGATGTGAGAGGAGCAGTAGGTCCTGAGAACGTGGCGGCAACTTTACTCGTCTATAGGAGAACATGTCAGTGGCTGATGCCTAGAGCTATGTGAAGCCACGAGCTGGGCAGCGAAACGGAGGTCTGACCGACTTCAATGTTGATACGCTTCACGTTGCCTGCTGCTTCAGCAACGTAGATGCAGTTGTCATCTTGCGGGTCGGCGATGGCAGCGAGGATCTTGGAGGGGAGCTTGATAGGGGTGCCCTTGGTGTTCTTGGATTTTGCAGCCTTTCGAGCTGTCTCCTCGAGGGAGGAGCTACATGGTATCAGCTAGAGAGTTGGAAGATGTATAGATGATAGTCCATACGTCGTCTGAAAGTAGTGACCCGGGTCGTTGGAGCGCGACATGATATAGGGTAGGAGAAGCGGTGACGCCCGGCGGGATATGGTGACTGGCAGTGGGTCTACTTGGGCATGTGAGCAGCAACCCCGCTATTATGACTCCGCCAACCACCCAATGAGGAAGCAGCTGCAGCCAGCCACATCACCATTGACAACTCCTACTAGTAGCTTTCCAGACTCTCTTTGTGAGCTAGCATGATGATGATAACAGAACCATGAATGATTGCTTCTCTGTAAACGGATCCCCACGGCATATTTGGTGGCGTCAGTTGCTTGGTCCTTTCAACTGCGCGAGAACGAGCCGCATCACAGCGGTGCGATCTTCGGAGCACGGATTCAGGGGGAAAATGCATGGTCTGCCTCTAACGATCGAAAGACTTGCTCATACATATAGTGAAACCAAGGCGTTTGGAATATCCACTTGCATTACGATCGTCATGGATCCGTTATCCGACAGGACCGTACCTGCATTCTAGCATTGTACATTGATAGTAATCACCATAAAGAAGGTGCAAATGATGATAACGTAAAAATTCATTCGTTCGATAGTAGCAAGAATATGGTATTAGATGCTTTCACATGTACAGAAGTCTCAAACCCAAACGCCATAGATCACAAAAACAAAAGAAATCATATCGTGCAGCTCTCCTCTGCTCGATCCTGGCGGGATCTTGTAGTGAGAGACTGTGAGTTGGGTTACTGTGGAAAAAGGAAATCGTATCGTGTAGTCATGTCCGAGCAGTGAAGCTCCATCTGTAAGGTATTTCGCGTTCGTTTGTATGTGTGCAATAGCAAAGCTTTTTGTGTATACAAGCAGCTGCTTTTCGTAAGAGTCGTAAAATGCGTATTCGTAACGTAAGAGTGAGGCGGTAGTTATCCAAAACTACGCCCATCGTAACACTCTGGGGTATGGGGGATATCTCAAAAAGAAGACATTCCAGGGCAGCGTCATCATTAACTTTTGTGTATGTGGAACATAGTCCAACAACAAAGTTGCGCCCAAGGACCAAATCTGATCTGCGATGCATGCAATCATTAAGTCGTGAGTTTGTGTGAGTGCACATAATAGTACAAGTGTCGTGGTCGTTAAAATGCCGGGGGTCCAGCGTGAGCACTGGCAGCGGCGAAGTCGCGAATCGCCCATCTCCAACCGCCGTGTTGGATGCCATCGTCGCGGAGGCCGCCGACCCAGCCTTCGACTCGTCGTCGCCAGATGGCTTCTTCGTCGCGCTGTCGGCGGATGAAGCCAGGTCCGACATCAAACTCCTCGCCCACAAAGGTTGGGTCATCGGGGTTTGGTGTGCCGGCGCCACCCATGCCATTGCCGCCAGCAACACTCTCGTTATCCTTGAGGTCGTCGAGGCCGGCGAACGGGTCCTCTTCTTCGTCCACTTCTGAAGGTGATCCAATCTCATTTGCCGGCCGAGGCGCCTTGAGCCAAGTCATCTTGACAGGGTCAAACACCATGCGGCCTTCGTACTGGACATTACGTGGTACGGAAATCTGAGAGATCAAGGCAGGTCGTGGCGGAGAAGGCACTGGCGCAGGTGCTGGCGGCTGGGCCAACTTGGCCGCTCGCGACGAGAAGCTTCTATGTGCTTGGTGGTGGGTCTGATTGGCATGGATGGACGACAGTGCGATGTGCGAGATGGACTGGGAACGGTCATGGCCGCGGCTCATCTGGTTTCCCGGCGGGGCAAAGGTAGGCGTGCTCGCCGTGGTTAGGGCGAGGGTTGTAGTGGAAGTATTAGGGTGTGAGAAGGAAACAAGAGCTTCCTCGTTTCCTTCCCAACGTTGTAAAGTTGGGTTATAAATCATACCTTTTTCATCTATGCAATGGTCAGTAGGAGCTGGAAGTAGTGGTTGGGTGTTGTACTTTGTGTATAAGGCTGCGTCATCTGCCTGATCAACTGCGGCTTCTGTCCCGAGCCTTTCTTCCTGTGAGCGGATGGACTGGTATGCGGACTACGAGCTGCCACTTGAGCGGCCCAACTGACGGGCCTAGTGGAAACGGGGCCTTCTGCTCGCGACCTTGTACCTGCCAGACGCTGCTCACGTGCATTCCTACTTGCTGCCGTGTCACGAGCAAAGCGAGGAGTGTGGTCCATCTTGGGAGGGCTTCGCGGCGTCTGAGGCATAGGCGTTTGCATTCGATCAGGCATCGGCAGACGTGAATTGCTAGGCTGAGTGCGCAGCGACTTGTTACTTGCGACGTTGCGCGGCACCTTTTCAAACTGCTTCTCTTTGGAAGCCGAGGTAGGTAAGTCGTCGAACAGGTCGAGCTCATGACCGTCACCAAAGTTGCGCTTGCGCTGAGGCTGTGTCAGCTTCTTCGGGGCTGGATGACGTGCAAGGGCAGACGAGGCCATGTCACGTCTCACCGAAGCACGACTCGGTGTCTCATTGTTGCCACCGCCAGACAAGCGTGAGTAGGTTCGCATCGAGGGAGACTGTGGTCGGCGAGGGTCCGAGTCGCGACGGAGGTGGGACTGCGAAGTGCTCTTTGACATGACGTGGTGGGATTGAGACGACGTTCCGCCGGCAGGAAGAAATGGCATTCGTGGTTGCTGACTCTGGTTGAGGTTACGGAGGACAGGAGCAGATCGCTTTGCGCGGAGCAGCTGGGCACTGGTAGTCGTGGGCATGGTACGAGTGGAATTGTTCGACGTGGACGCTCCACTTTCGTAGACAGGGGTAAGTCTGGTACGGCTGGCGATGGACGGCAGGGGCCTGGGTATCCGTGAGGTAGTGGGCCTGTCGGTGAAGGTGATGGTAGTTGCGGGACGAGCAGCGTGTGGGGCGGTCGTCTTGGTAGCCGGCTTCTTTACGACAATGTTTTTGTTCAGGGTTAGCTTCTGTCGGTCCAGGATGTCGCCATTGCCAAAGTCGAAAGCGTCCTCAAAGTCTTCCTCTTCGACTGCGGGCTTCTTGGGTGATGGTGCTTTGGGGCTGTGGGCCTTGGGGCTATAGGCCTTGGGGCTGCTGAAGGGCGAAGGGGACAATGGTGCAGCGATGGGTGATTGGGGCGGCTCCTGCATGGGGGCCGAGGTGGGTGACATGGGCGCAGTGGGCTGTTCGCGCAATGGCAGAGGCGGAAGGAGCGAGGCTTCATGTGCTGGTGGTTGCTCGGCCTTCTTGAGCTTTTCCAGACGCGCACCAAAGTCCATGGCCTCTGTGGGAAGCACGAGACCGCCCAGATCGTCTTCTTCGCTCTCCATGGTCATGATGCTGCCTAGGCTGGGACTCATGGCGGATATGGAAGAGCTGCGTGCACCGCGAGTTCCCTGTCGCGTACCTGCGAAGCGGATGCCCAGCGAGCCCTCGCCCCAGTCGAAATCATCGTCCTGCTCTTCTACTGGCGTACGTGGCTTGGGCGTCTTGAGCTTCAAGCCCTCGGACGCGTTGCTGGGAAGCTCCAAATCATTCCCCCAGTCGTCGTCCACCTCGATCTTCTTGGTCGACTTCTTCTTGCCCAGCCTCTTGATGGAGCCCCCTAGGAGTGCCGACGATGGCACGCTCGTGGGTATGGGAATGCCGGCCTGTTTCGCGGCCGTCTTGATGGCGGAAGTGTTGGTTGCTTGGTCGTCTGGGGTGATGAGGAACTGCCAGTCGTCCTGTGATTCTGTTTCGGAGCGCACGCTCATGCGTGAGGATAGCGAGTGTACTGTTGAGTTCTTGAAGAGGAGGCCGTCGGAGCGGTCGTCGAAGTCGCCGTCGTCCCATGTTTCCATCTGTGTGCTCTGCGAAGTGATGGAGGCGATGCGCGCCGCAAAGGAGCGGTTGTTGGCCGCCATGCTCTGTGGAGCGCGATTATGGCAGGCACGCGGTGTGAGGTGGGTGTGTGCAGGATCTTCGCGAGAGGTACTGAGGTGGTTGGGCTGTGGGCCGGCGAGGGTCGCTCTTGCACCGCTTGCAGGTTCCTGCAGGGCTACGCGAGCTGGAAGGCGGTAAGTCGACAAAGGAAGGCCCGCAAAGTGGCCCGCACGCTACGACACGCGTGTCGATAAGAACAACAGACTCCACACCCCTGCAGCACGGGAGACAATGACGGCGGTGATGTGTCCTACGTGACGGGAGGGGATATGCAGGAACAGATTGTGCAATTCTGCCCCCCGCATAATACAGGCGGTCGTTGCCTATATAGTCCCATACATGGTGCTGCCCATGTTTGTTTCTGCGCCGAATATGTGGCTATTCTGAGGGACTGGTGCTGATCGGCTGCGAATCGCGTCCCAGGCGGATGCCTGAACAACAAACACTAAATCTTCATTCTGGCGGGTGCTGCCTGCGCCTACCGAGCCTCTACGCGTCCGCCAGCAGGCCTCCACCACGCGACTCTGCAAATATAACCCTCGCGTCCTGTCTCAGGTAGAGGTGGTTCAAGTTACGGTTTCAATAGTTCCCCCTACCACTTGAAACGCCCGGTACCCTTTCCTAGACCAACACCACTACCCTTCCTAGTCCAACACCACCAAACCTTCCAACTCGGCACACTTCCGCAGTCCGCGTCGACTAGTGCAGGTACATCCATCAATGTCCGCCCGCAACATCGTGCCAGTCGAGCCTGCCAACGGCGGAGACACTGTCGTCATCGAAGTGCTGCAGGAGGGCAGTCACCCTCTCGATGTGAGATTGGTGGGATGCGAGGGCGAAACCCCATATGTCACCTCGAGTAAGACAGTATCCACAGCACGACTGTGGTTCGCCATCTAACCCGGCTCAGTCAAGCACCGTAATCTCGGAGCACTTAAACACAAATTCAAGGGTAGCGACCATGAGTGGGCCACCATCGTGTCTCATTTTCTGCTCCAGCAACAGCCAGAAGTCGGCGAAGCCGCCCTTTTGGACGGCATTCGCATGGTCTACACCCTGAAAAACAAGAGCCTTGAGCTTTCTTTTCGCAAGGACGTTCAAAACATCAAGGTGGACAGCTATCCAAATCCCTTGGGAATTCGGCTCATGTATGCAGGTCACCCTGGGTGAAATCGTTCTACCAGAAGACGATGAGTTTGAGTTCAACCCTTTTGAATGGGCGCAGGTGTCAGCCGTGGCGCACGCCCAAACGTTGAAGCAGATGGTCGACTTGGAGGCGCAAGTCAAGAGCAAGCAGCAGACCATTGCCAAACTTAATGCGCAGCTGGAAGACTTCATCAAGACCAAACATGAGACCGAGACTGCCATGCTCCAGCAGTTCATGCAGCTCCTTAACGAGAAGAAACGGAAGATTCGGGATCAAAGCCGTCTCCTAGCAGGCGCAAAGGTTGAAAAGCCAACAAGTGAGATATCTATGACCGAGTGTGACGTACACTATATTGACACTGTCTAGCGGCCGCTGTACAGTCTTCGAGAGCGAACGCCAAAACCGCAGACACCAAAACCCGCAGAGCAGGCGCGTCACGAACGTCCAAGCGCAAAGCTCCTGCACAGTCAGCAGAGCCAGATGTAGTACCAGAGTCCGACAGTGACCAGATGGAGATTGACCAAGCCAAGGCCGAAGAGCAGTCCAACGATGAAATGCCGGAGCCCATGACTCCAGAGCAGTCCGACAACGAAACAGATGTGGAGGATGAGCCTGCGCCCTCTGCAACAGAGACATCGTCCCAAACGCTCAGATCGACTTCAGTCGCACAGAGTTCAAAGAGCGAAGCCACCGAGAGCAAGGGTGTGCCACCACCTCGAGCGCTTCCATTCGTAAAGAGAACGGGAATGCCAACGCGAAGTAGAGATGTAACAGCAGCCGACGACGACGATGACGAGACGGACGACGAGGAGTTGTAGGTTAGAGGGTGACTATGTTTCAGTGTGTTGTGCACAAGTTTGGTTGAAACCATGTCTACCAAACTTGACCACTACGCCGTCTGGTTCCCTGTGTTTCCTTTTTACAGGATCTTGGGATGTACCCGCATCCAGAAACTTTAATGAAATAGAATTATTGTTACGAAGCGTTTGGTACAGAAATCCAGACTTTCGCTTTATGATTTATCGCCGAAGCGGTGCTTGCTTCTGCCGCAGTGGTAACCTTGGAATGGTGCGAAACAACCCCTTGATCCAAACAACAGTAATACAAACCACCAACAAGATGCGCGTCATGAAACCTGTCACGAAAACTGGAACTACTATCTGGACCCTTTACGGGTTTGTACATGTCCAGGTGGTAACCCGGTTTGCTCATATACGTGGTGCGCTGCACACGCGTGGATGTCGGTTGGCGTTGATGTCATCCATGTCGATCGCTCGGTACAGCAGGGAGGTCCCGAGCAAGCGACGGTAGACAAGAACAGACGCTTGCAATGAACAAGACTCTTGTTCGCGAGTGTCGATTCTACACCATGCAAAGAAGAAAGTTGCCCACGTTGAACGTGTCCAAAACAAAGCGATCTGCAAGTGATGTGGTGCGGGTCGAGGCAAAGTACAGCCAATCGTCGATGGCAGAGGCTCCGGCCAGGGCTGAAGCGCGCGGGAGAAGCCTCCCGCCAAGCCATGTCCACCTCGACATGTCGTTCTCCACCACGCTGTTGTCGCAAACACTAGATTGTCATTATTTGGGATCACGCACGTCGTCGTCGCATTATCACGGGGTTCGTGTGCGAGCCATGTCTGATTCCAGCCGATCCGACCAACGGTAGCATCGCGTACTTTCGGTGAGTGAGAGTGAGTGAGAGAGGGATAGCGCCCGACATCCGCGTGCGCGACCATGTGGATCTATTGTACTGAGGAGATGCGAACAGAAAGCGATTGTCGGCCTCGTATTGTCCACGCGCACTCGACTAGACCCCGACCACCCACCGCGTCCACGGCGTCGTCACAACAGATCCCCGCTCGAGCGCCTCTTCTAATGCTCCTCCATCTCCACACGTCGTTCCACTGCACCTACCGTCGTCGGCCCGCGACACCACAAAGACACGCGACCGACGCAACACCCACTACCTGGAGGTAACACGCAATGTCAGGTCCCGGCCACGCTGAGCCTCTCGTGGAAACGACGCGATCTCTCAAGCGCAAGAACCTCTCAGACGACGACCAGGGCGAGCTCGACGCTCTCGACACTATCTTCAAGCGCATAAAGACGGCGGTTCCGCGAACGCCCTACATTCTCTCGACGCCTTCGGTGAACCCGTACCGGTATTACTCACAACAACAAGCCAATGCTTGGAAGATAGGAAGATTATGGAAGTCGGACGAGGAGCATCTACAGTACAGAACCTACCTGTACCGCGAGCCATGCCAGGACTGCTTCGAGCTGCAGGCGGGAGAGGACGACGAGCCCGAGCCTGAGCCCGCGCGCTCTCAGACAGCAAACGGCCAGCCAGGGAAGAAGAAACCGAACCTCTCAGCCTTCAAGGTCAAGCCAGCGAACGGCCCCAATACTCCCAGTGTCAAGATCAGCTCGCCCAGCCTTGCGACAGATAAGGCATCAAAACTGGCGAATGGGGTTAGCAAGTCTGAGAAGCTGTCTGTGCCCTCCCAAAAGGCCGAGTCCAAGTCGCCAAGATTGTGTGTACACCGCTCCACATGTCATCATGTTACTGACAACGAACAGGACTTCTGGCACTTCACGCGACGAGCACCCTGCCAGCAAAGCCAACGGTGATGCCCCTTCCTCGACTCGGCCGCGCGCCCCCTCCACACAGAAGAGCGAGACTGCCAGCTCCAAGGGCAAGGTCGAGATATCGGATCCGTCCAGCTCAACACCACATGGCCTGCCACCGCTCCTGTCACCAGTACACGAACCAATGGGTAATCCCTACGGTCTCCCCAACATTCTATCCCCCACACTCCCCTTCAACATACAGGCCGAGCTGGATAGGATAGAGGTGCAACGGAAGCGCGCAGACTCCGACGCATCTGTATCATCGTCAGATCGTAAAAGTCAGACGCTGGCCGTGCCGCCTAGTGGATCTCAACAGTCCAATGGCACGCCAAAGTCTGAGAACCGAGTGCGCTCAGCCTCTATCAACGGCAAATCGCCCAACCCCGAACCAGTCAGTCAAGCCGAACCAACAGACCCTAGTATGCTCGTGAAACTGAAATTCTCAAAGACCAAGGCTCCAGTCGTTGGCCAAATCCTCCGCCTGCCATCCAAACGAGCTAATGCCGAGAAGAAGGAGCGCCACGATGCGCCCAAGGCTACTGCGATAGATACACAGCCCAAAGTCACAGACCCGCCTGTCATTAAGAAGAAGCCTGTTCCAAAAGTTGCTGCGCGTCGTGGAGAGACTACCACGCCGGCGGTGCCCACGCCGAATGCAGGTGCAAAACCAACTCCTGCGAGTACAAAGGTTGCGGAGAAGCGGCCACGGCCGGATGAGGATGCGACTTTGACGGTACCACCCACTAAGCGTCCCAGGGCAGGCTCAGGGCCCATTACCCCTCTCCAGAATATCTCCTCTCCAGCCTTATCCACCAAGTCGAGTGCACAGAAGAGTCAGAATCAGTACGCCACCCCTAAGAAGGATATCAAATCAGTCAACATGTTACGAAGTCAGTCATCCGAAAGCAATACTAATGACGCAACGCCCGGCCGGTCTGGCGCAACTCCAGCGGGCGCAAAGACGGAGCACAAGGCTGGTCCTACATCTGCCCCTCTTAACAACAAGAAGCAGGTGGATATCTCACTCCTGGGACAGACATCTGCGAGGCTGAATCAGATGGGAAGAGCCCTCAAGCATGAAGCAACTAAGATCCTCACAACAGGCGGTAGCAAAATCTCCAAGCAAGACGAGAAGAGAGCTGCGGTGACAAATCTTGAATGTATTCTGTACGTCCATAACCCTCATTTTTTGTCAACAAACTATGCTAATTAGACAAGTGCATACATGGCCGCCTATTCCGCCCAAGACCTCTCCCTCAACCTCCGCGGTCGCGCGGGAGAAGTGGAGCAAACCTGGAAAACGCTCCTCCCCCTCTGTCTCTCCTACAGCCGCTGCACAAAAGACCACCAACACCTCGACGGCCTACGTTCCTACCTCAGTTCCATCATCGCCTCGGCAATCTGCACACACGTCTCGCAACGCTGCCAGAACCCCAAGTCAGCCGTATCCCACGACTCCCCCCAGGACGCCGCGAACAACGCAGACGTAACACGCCAGCACAACTCGCTCGCTGAGAACTTTGCACTCCTGGCCGACCACACGATCAAGATGAACCGGCACTACCAGGACGCGAGGATTGCCCTGCCGATTGAAGACTTGCAATCCCTGTACAAGAAGACATATGCAGCGAGAGAAGCCAACGCGCGCCTCGCACGCGAACCAGAGAAGATTAGCGGCGCGCGCATGTCTGGTCCGTACTTCCTGCCGCTCGCCACGGATACAACGCCTATCCAGGCTGTGCGCTTTGGCCTCAAGTTCCTGAGCGAGTACTGTGAGAAGGAAGGGTTGGATTATCGATTGAGGATTAATCTGGACAGGCCAGAGTGAAGTTTGGTGTGTTTATATGCCCGCTTCATTACCATGTCGCACTACACACAGACACGCACACTCACACACACACATTCCCCATGTCGGTTTCTTGTTGACGGGCGTTTTGTTGATTCATTGAACTGTCTACTTAGCGGGTGGTTTTTCTCTCTCTCTCCCTTGTTTGGAACAACTCTGATACCCCACGAGGTTTGGCTTGGCTGGACTTGCTCTTCTTTTTTTTTTTTTACTGTCTTCCTAAGCCAGTTATCCATTCCAAATTCGTTCTTGGTTCTTTCTTTGTTGGGGTTTGTCATAGATAATGGGTTGGAGTGAAGTGGAGTTGGAGTTGGAGTTGGAGGAAGGGGAAAGGGCCCGAAAATGCCATGGAATGAACGAGCAAAACGAGAGACAAGAAATCCAAAAAAGTCATTTCAAAATAAGCTTTGTAAATGGCATCATATTCGACATATCAATTCGTCTTCAAGTTCCGTGGCCTGTGTTGATGGGAAAAACCTCGTGCACTCGTTGATTCCCCCAAAAGAATTGTCCCCTTGTATAGAAGTGTACCAACGCCATGAAAACAAAAACTCCTATACTTGCAACCCATTATAACCAGATCATGACAAGAATACCCTCTCCAACCTCTCAAGCAACAAATCGGCATGCTGTTTCTGGAAAATCAACATGGGCCTCAACCGGACCGCCCTCTCTCCACTGCCACCAATATTGACACCCTCGCCCTTTGCCTTTTTCAGCACCTCATCCCGGCGCACATTATCAAACGCAATAAAAGTGCCCTGACCCTTTCCTCTCAGATTCTGAATCTCTTGGGGGAACCTCTCACTCAGCCTCTGGAGACCGTCGAAGAGGTAGTCACCAACGGCAGCAGTGCTATTGACCAGATCCATGCGCTTGATTTCCTGAATGATGGAACGGAAGAGGATCGCGCGCGCAGGATCACCCATCCAAGTGTTGAACTGACGGTACGGCTTGTTGGGTCGGAGATCGTTGTTGCCAAAGTAATAACCAGCAGTCTGCGCCTTCTTGGAAAAGGTAACCATGTCCGGTGGCGTGCTCAGACCCCAGTGTTCGTGGGCCCAGAACTTTCCCGTTGCACCGACGCCGGTTTGCACTTCGTCGACGATGAGGAGGACGTCGTGTTTCTTGGTGATTTCGCGGAGGCCGCGGAAGAAGTTTGGTGTGGCGTGGTTGTCGCCGCCTTCGGATTGGATGGGTTCGATGACTACGGCGGCGGGTGGGTTGTGGAAGGTGGTGATGATGTGTTCTGTTGCGTCCAGACATCTCTGCTCTTCTGCTGCGTTTTCTGCCTCGTGTTCATGGAGGGGGTACTTGAGGACCGGGAAGGGGGCTTGTGGCCAGTCAAAGGCGGGGATGTCGAGCTTGTGAATGGGTTTAGAGCGTGTGGTTGACAGACTGCCGAATAGACGACCGTGGAAGCCTGTCTTGAAGGATAGAATAGACATGTCGGGGGCGCCTGGGGCTTTGTTGTTCATGGACGAGTCGATGTCTTCTTGGGAGAAATCGGCCGAGGCGCCACCGCGTTGTTGTTGACGCCTCCACATGAAGGCGGCTTTGTAGGCGAGTTCGTTTGCGTCGGAGCCGGCTTGGGCGGTGAAGACTTGGTTGAGGCCCTTGGGAGCTACGGAGAGGATACCGCTCTCGAGAATGTCGGCCCAGTCGTGCTGGGGGAAGTTTCCAAGCGCGGGGCGATTGATGATGGCAGAGGCCATCTCGGGGGATGTGGCTGCCAGGAGGAGGGAGGGGTTGTTGTAGCCCACGGGGATGGAGGCGATTTGGGCGTATACATCGAGAAGGACGTTGCCGTCGAGGTCTGCGATGCTGATTCGTGTCAGTCTCGGTTCACTTCTGGTAGCATACCAAACATACTAGTTGCCATAGCTTTGGGAATAGTCGGCCATCATGTTCAAGCTCCTGGTGTCAAAGACCTTGCTCAGTCTCTCAATGGCCTTTTTGCTCTCTGGGCCGGGGATTGCCGTCTTGACAATTGGCTGTCGGGGCTCATCTGGGAAGAAGGAATGCTCTCCGCTGTCTGCAACGGCCGCTGCTGCTGCCGAAGCATATCGTCTCCGTGATGCAATTGGTGCCTTTAGGGCTAGACGAGCATTTGCACCAAGAACTGGGGCTCGAAGACGTCCAGCATTGCGGATGAGCGACGCCATCGTGGTCGTTGCCGGTGTTGTTGTTGTTATTAGAGGAGGAAAGATGGCGCAGAGTGTGATGATGCTGCGGGGAGCTCGAAGCTCGAATGCGGGGAGACGCGACGCGTAACAGTAGCTGCTTTGCCACAACAAACAGTCAGAACAGCCTACGTAAGAGGATACAGTTGGGAAGAGCGGTATCACATCTTATACTATTCCAGAGCCTTTTATCTACTACCCTCGATACAGCTGATAGAGCTCCATCACCAACCGGCCCTAACCCGTTGCTATCCCCGCAAAAGCTCGTCCAAGCGAGCTCTCCAACGCTTGACCCACATTAGACCCTTGTCTAAACCAACTCCAGTCGGTAGAAATTGGCAATGTGATCCGCTACACGCCGCACACGCCATGCACGCCAGCGACATCCCCAACATTCAGACATCAAACAGGGGGCTTGTTTCCGGAACCGTTGCCTTGCTCCTGTCGCTGTCGCTCCTTGGATGCATCCGTCGAAGCGGGTTTGTAGAGATCATCAGTGTCATACTCTGGGAGCGCTTCGACCTTGCAGCCGAGCAGGGCTCTGCTTATGATAGTCGCGTCCCTCTTGCCCTGCTCCTCCGAGATATGGTATTCTCCTAGCTTCTGCGCCCAGGTGATACCTTTGATCTTTCCTCCGGTATTGCCATCACCCTCATTCGCCTCCAAATGAAGTATATACACTTTCTGGCCTGTCCAGCTTCGAGCAAAGTGGACGAGCATTTCCCCGCCATGGCTCCCCTCTTCGCTCCAGACGTTCCATTTATCCTCCATACATTGAGATTCGACACCGGCTATGAGCTTCGCGAAGTCGGCCTCGCTGATGCTCACGTCCCAGGATGCTGTACCGGGCTCGGTCATGGTGGAACGATCTTTAAATGCCTGATAACGGCGCGCCATATCGCCTGGTCGTAACTTGGATTTGATGCGTACCGCTGGAGATTGTGGAAATGTAGACTTCTGTTTAAAAGATCAGATTGGCGATGGAATACGTTTCCAGTGCGTGCTTTTGTTGTTCGCAGCAAGGCAGCCAACATTAGGCAACAACCAGCTAGGCATGTATGCGTATTTCGAAACTGGATGCCTGTTGATCCTTGACCATAACGAAGTTAGCAGCCCTACATGTCAGCCGCAGGTCGCTGTGCCCAACAAAGGCGAGTGAGGCGCAGTCGTGTCGGTTTTCGACCCCATGGTGCCGCGACCGGTTCCAGTGTCATGCAAACCTGTACAATGTTGCTGTCGCGCTATATAATTGGTAAGTCTACGGTCGCACGATCTCTGCGAAATCCTAGCCTCAGCACCATACACGAATTCCCTAGGCTCTGTTCCACGATTAAGGAATACTGTTGCAGACCGCAAACGTCCTTGATACATAGGTATCATTCTGGAGCCGTCATAGCATATGCGCCCTTTTCCCAGCAACACTGGACCCTGGTAACGAGGATAAGGTTTGGTTGAGCGTTGCATGGGAGGAGGATATCATTCGGGGCGATAGCTGATCACGAATACATGTAGCAACAAGCAAGGGGTGTTGACAGTGGAAATTTGCAGATGCGATGATGGAAGAGAGGTTCGTCTGGAGAAGTAGTTTTCAGATGGAGAGATATCTGGTCTTGACAGAATGGGCATTCTTTGATATTGACCCATACCTAGTGTTGAGAGATGTGGACATGAGCTTTACACAAATAAAACTTTCACTCTAACCAAATATTCTCCAGGTTTTGGTCGTTCGTCAAGGATCTGAAAGCTTGCTCATCTAAATCGCGAAACTGCAGCGCTCCAATCCGGCGATATACGCTTGCAATATTCCCTTTCATCTTCATAATCCTCTCTGATTGCTGGGACATGAGCTTTGAGAAAGCATCTAGGCGCCATTCTTGTTCTCGAGAGGGCTTTAAGCCTGATAGCGCGCTTTTGTATTCGTGGTGCAGTTGTTCCTGATTGGCGAACCAGGCAGAGTGCGTGATGAGGAGAAGACCTATACCAGAGTACGTCTGACATGCTTCGGAAGGAGAAGGTAGGCCTAATCGGAGACCACTAGTGTTGTTCGAAGTGACTGATGCGGCAAGGATCATGAATGCGCATTGCTGCGGGTCGATTGCTGTAGTTGAAAGTGGAGCATCGGGAAAGGCGTCCATTTCGATGGAGCCGCTGGAGGCTTCGCCCAAGACTCGAAGACGATATACGTCCTCTTCCACACTTATCAGTCGACCAAAGCTGATGTGAGTCCTCAGTTCCAACGCTTTCCTCTCTAACGTAGGCTCCTTATCGCCTTCCCTAGTTTCCTCGTCGACTGTGAATTTGACCATAGCCCCGTCATGATCCGTGACTGTATATGATCGCAAGGCCAGCCGGTGTTGAGGCACGATAGAGCCTCTTACACTTGCCCATGACCAGCTAGGAATACTGGCATCGAGCTCTGGCATGTTCTCACATTTTTGAGTTTCTCGTACTCTCCACGCCATTTGCTCCTCGAGCGCTTCAGACCACATGCCCACGGCGTATTGCTCTCTCATAACGTCGCGCAGCAACTTCGCGATACTCCAGATTGCGATAGTCTTGTCACCCTGACTAGTTAGATTGCATTCCGTGTAGTTTTGTACCGCAGACATCCAGAAAGTGTAGGAGCTTTCGTTGTCATTGACACCAGTCAAGGCGTTTGATGAGACAGTACTCCCGACAAGCCGTCCTCTCCAATGTCGATCTGTGCTTGCTTTGTGATCGAGAGGGAAGGGAAGGCCGTTTGGGAATACCTCGCAGGCAGAGAGCGTACCGCAGTCCCAAAAGATTTGATGTTTTGTGAAGTGGAGGATGCGAGGAGAGAGAATACGTTCTGTTGATTACACGGAGTCAGCTCCTAGTAAATCACGATAGCCTGGCGAAGGCGAGCATATCAAGAAGCGAAGAGCTTTGCTTACCTTGAAACACCCACGCACGGTAATATATGACGGAGTTAAGAAGTTCCTTCTCCCAAAGATCCGCTGGGACAATCGTCCAAGTTTTCGTCCCCAAATGATGAGATGCATTAGTACCGTGATAGTTGACCGGAAGGATCTCATGAGGTGTACGGTCCCTGAAGAGACCGCCGTATGCATCCTCTGAGTCCGCTGCGACAATGTTACAATGCGAGTATCGGTAAACCTTGTGCATGAGATTGGCTTCTCTGGCAAAATCACCAAAAGGTTCCTGCACGATAGCGAGACTATCAATCCAGATATACCGCACCTTCAAGAAACGAGTCACTCGTATTGCGTGCTGGAAGTTAAGTGGAAGCTCATCTAGGGAAATACCTGTGATCAAATGCTTTGCCATATTCCACACAGTAGTAGTAAGGAACGGCTTCTCTCGTGGTCCCCACGCATGACTCAACGTGCAGTAAGGTCCCTTGGCTTTGGTTATCTGGGTATCTACCAAGCGGATAACATTGTCATCTCCAGTGTCAACATCCAGAAGTCGTGTTGGGAGAAAGAAAGGTTGGGATCGCTGGGCGTGCCAGGCTTTACTGCAGCCTTGATGATCGCGCATGCAAGTTTCCATCCATTTGTTAACTTGAGTCCCGCCACTAAGGTCTAGATCTGTTGTTCCTGGTAAATCCTCGGACGCGGGCACATCCAGATCATTTCCTGGTAGGAATCGGAAAGACTTGGTTGTGATTGTCGGATGAGAAGACCAAAAACGTAACATCATCGATCCTCTTAACTCTCTGCCGCGTGGCAGTGCTCGAAGGGTCCAATGATACAATGGCCAGTTTCCAGTGTTGGGCAAAGGATCTCTCATACTACCGTAGAGCGAGGTGCAAAACGTGCATTGGTTCAAGACAGAACTCAGATCATCCATTGAAAGACGATGCTGACCGGAGGATGCACCGGACTCTAACACATTCCTTACACAAAACTCGCACACTCGTATCTGGGGCTGAGTTGATACCGTGTCCGGTTGCGTGACTTTTCTTTCAGGCTTGTGGACCGGAACGATACCCTGAGCCATTCTAGGTACATACTCGGTGCTGTCGAGTCTAGGTGGCGATTGGACCAGCTTTTCGTCCTTACTGAGGAATATCGCCCGATCGAATGTACCGTCGAGTTCACGGATGCGGAGACCATCTTCGAAGCTCATCAATGGAGTTGGAGGAGGCCTTTCGCTTGCTAACGTATCGAATGTGCTTCCTAAAAGATCAGGTGTTTCGACCGGTGAGGATGTCTCTTCGAACTGCTGTGGTGTAACAGCACCACGTCTTCCCTTTGCGCTAGAATTGACTTGGCGTCTTGCCCATTCTAATGAATTGTTGTACTTCTCTCTCACGTACAGAGGAAACGTGGGTTTGCAACAAATATCCACCCGTTGATCATCAGTGAGCGGGTTAATCAGCCATCCGTTTCCTGCACTAAAGACATCTTCAACAGATCTGGGGTAGTCTAGATTCGAACAAGTGTTCTGCGCGAGGCGTATACAGTGTTCTAGTTCTTCGAATGGAATTCCATCCTGATGATCTAAAGCAGCAGCGATCGCAAGTAATGGTGGCAAGCGCTGAGGCTTCGGTTTACGTTCGATGAACTTCATTTCGGTGTCGAAATAAGCGATGATATCCCTGGGTAGCCTGTCGTCTACTCGATCCACGCTGAAAGTGGAGATATCGTCCTGAGTAAAGATATCTTCCAAATACAATAATGCGAGTGTTATGTTGCCAGCGGCCTTCGACTCGATATAGGCAACAATTCGATTCGCATCCTCCGGTTGAATATTGGTATAGTGCATGCTCAGTTTCTTTCCGAGCAGGCGCTCGATGTTGAAATAACCTAACTTGATGCTGACATGCTGGTAGGTTTCCCTGAGACCGTCCATCGGGCAGATGTGGCTTTTGCCTAGGTGTTCCCTCTTCTCACAGCCATAACATAGATCAAACATGTTGCAGGTCGTACATGATAACCAAACATCAAGGGGGTCCTGCCCGCATCCGTCGCATTGTCGATGGGGAGATGCAGAGAAGACTGGAACTCGCCGAGTCATCATTACCTTGAATCCGCTGGATTCTAAAGCAGAGAATTGTGTATCAACAGACGCCTGTAATGCTTCGTTGATGCGATCGTATCCATCAAGAATGAGAAACTTGCAAGCCCCAGAGGCGACGTCACTCAAAGCTCCAATCAGCTTTTGAATCCGCTCAATTGCCGGATCACCAGAGTAACACGCAGCCTGATATGCTTCATACTCTGCACTGGGCCCAGCGCCAAACTCAGTGTATATGAGCTGGAACAGGTCCTCAACGAAATTCAATGATGTCGACCACACATGTTGAGTGATGGAAATCGATGCGACGGCTGTGCTGGCTCCGTTTATGCTAGATGGTAGATGATCGGCGGCGAGAGCGGCCATAGTGGTCTGTTATGGTGAGCGATATCCTCTGTCATGTCCCCAGGAACTCACTTTGCCACATCCAGGCTCTCCATAGCAATGTAATTGCCAGGATCTACTGCCTGAAGACCATGCGCGGAAGGCTGGGGATGCGAAGAACTTGTCAAACAAAGTGCGATCGTAGTCGCTACCATGTAGTGTGTTTCGGCTTAAGGCTGAGTGTAGTACGTGACTTTGTGGAGCGAAAAGATCTGGAACGACTCCAGCTGCGGCGTCCGACATGTTTACAGGCGCCACAAAACCGCGGAAGCTTCCCAAAAGAACCTGTCACCCATTCATTACTGTTCTTTGAAAGTTGCAGACATTGCTTTTGAGAGTCAGACGGACAAGGTGTTTCAGTGGGTCGGCCCCGTTCCCTTAACGTCCGTGCATGTGGCTTATGTCAGGCAGCCGGTCAATTGACCCGGCTCGTAATCGTCAAATAGACATCTCTCAACAGCTTGTGTGCCACCGGGCAGCTTAGCCAATGCAATGCTACAAAGGCCAGCTATATACAGCATTTTCCTTTTTGATCCGACATCATATCGAAAAGATCTGCCTGGTCCTGAATTCGATCCCTCTTCCCTTCTGCCCTCTTTTGCCTTTTTTTATCTTCTCAGATCTTGAACGTTTCCATCTGTGACTGGACAAATACTCCGTCCCACGAGATGCACCCCTCAGCTGTGTACACTGTCGGTTTTACAGGTGCTAATTTGGGCAGTGTTCATGTATTGGACCCCATGACGGGTTCCTGTTACCCAGCTTCCATCTACGGTTGGAATAATCAGCTAGTCATGGGGCTATGCAGCTCCTGGCCAGCTTCACAACGGCCTTAAATACATCTAATCAGGAAGCTGTGCTTCTGGGCGACCTACCTGGTCGATTTCCCGAGGTGGTGGGGGCCAAAAGGTCCTGTGGGGGCCAAGTGCGGCTGACAGGCAAGATGACTGCGCCAGGCCTTGTGCTTCATGCAAGCACCCACACATCAATAATAACCTTCTAGCGCAATCTCAGTACAGGCCTAGAGCATCTCACGATCTTCTTTACCCCTGCAGCTCTCTTTTCCCTGCGCATGTGGCAATTGGTGGGTTCTTGACTTGGCAGGAGCAAGTGTTCCTCAATTCGCTACTAAATGTTGGCAGCCTACCGTTCATGCAGATTTTTGATTTCCGCAGTAATCGTGGGGGCTAAACAGATGCAAGCCACTGATTTAAATCGCCATCGGTAAGCTTTGTGGAGTGTCACACGAGATGCAATACATCAGGTTTAAGAGTTTAGAAAATCCACTCCGTTTACGAGCAACATAACCCTTTTCGGTTGATACTTTCTAGTCGCTCGCCATGTCGTTCATTAAGCTTCTGGGTATATTGTACCTATCGGTATATGGGTCGGCGAAACCTTTGAAGGGTGCCTTTGCCCCTCGGCAAGTTGAGCCTCCTACAGGTTCTCCAGACGCTGTCTCTACCGCTTGTGGAGACATCATTGTCGCTGTAAACAATGGTGAATATCATATTACAAGACTTGAGGAAATGCCTTGACTGATAAGTGGAGAAGATTATACGCTATTCCGTGCATCACTGGTGTACGAGTGCTTGCAGAGTATCCCCTTCAACCCAGCTGTCGCAATACGCTTTCTCGACTATTACAACATGACGTTGCAATTTCAATCTACACTGGGATATCTCAAAGCGCCACCTGTGGGCTACCAACAACCACCATTCGACGTCAACCAAGCCCTAGAAGAGATCAAGCAGAACGTGACCGGGGCTGTTTACAAGAATCAATACGAGTTTGAAGCACAACTTCAGCTCCTGGTCCATCAACTACGTGACACACATGTCATTCTAAATGCGGGTGCTCTCTCGGCGTTCTCTTTTGTTGGCTCATTTGGGCTTGTCAGTGCGTCCGTTGATGGCAAACAAGCCCCGGAAGTTTATCTTGACGAGGACTTGTACGAAGCTTGGGCATTAGAGGAGTACAAAGCGTCACCTGTGACCCATATCAACGGCATTGACGTGATCGAATATCTGGAAAGCTTTGCCGAACAGAACTCTCAAGGCTTCTTAGAACCAAATGCCGACTGGAACGGAATTATGGACAGCCCTGCAATGGATATTCAGGGGTTCTCGAGTACATTCCAATCAGCGAAGCTTTACCCTGGGAACGAAGCCTTATCCGATGCGCTCAATTTCACCCTCAAAAACGGTACCGTTGTCGAATCCGTCTGGTGGGCACTCTGCGTCGGTTGCAGGGAGACAGGACCTATTACCACTGGCGGCGATTTCTATAATTACTTTGTCCTAGGATTCTTGCCAGACAGCTACCGTGAAGGCGAGCAGTGGTGGCCAACCATGGAAGACGAGGTTGTCCCTCCAACCAACGACAGCGACGATGGTTTCAACTTTACAGCGATACTGGAAAGCTATTGCACAGATGGAGCTACATCAACCCAAAACTGGTGCATGGACAGTTTTGGTGCATACCCGAATAACCCCATGACCATCCAAGCCCATCGTATCTAGCTATATGCTAGATTACAAATCCACCGCAGTCCTTAGCATACCCTCCTTCTTTCAAGACGCTGACGATTCATCCGATTTTCGGGAAGCGATCCACGACTTCATCGGTAATGCGTCACAAAACCATGCTTCCCGTGTCATCATTGATTTGCAACAAAATTACGGAGGCACTGTTTTCCTTGCCTACGATACCTTCAGGCAGTTTTTTCCGAATCTCGAACCTAACGGTGCAAGTCGTCAACGCAGTCAAGAACTGAGCAATATCCTCGGTGAAGCTTATACAGAGTGGTGGGATCAGTCAGGTCACAATCAACCTGAGAACTACTACTGGGCGTCGAACGAGTGGATCGTTACTAATCGGATCAACGCCGCTACTGGAAAAGACTTTGCGTCTTGGAGCGAGTTCTACGGCCCAGAAACCAGCAATGGTGATAACTTCTCAGGCAGCCAACAATACAATTTGTCCGATGCGGATTTCAACTATGCCGCATTCGGAGACTATCCATTTGGATACGACCCCGACGCTCCCATCACCAACACTTCACCACCTTGGGCTCCTCAAGACATTGTCATCCTTACTGACGGCCTCTGCGCCTCAGCATGTGCTGTCTTTGTCGAGTTCATGACCTATCATGCCGGAGTCAAAACCATTGTCGTTGGTGGTCAGCCTAAGCCCGGTCCTATGCAAGCAGTCGGCGGCACTCGTGGCGCCGCCTCGTACTCTTCTGACGATCTCGACTACGATTTCGACTCAGGACTGCAGTATCTACCCGTTGACAAGCCTGAGGTAATTTCGCAACTGCCTAACCGAACGGATACAGGGATGTGGATCAATTACGCCGGTTTCACAATCCGGAATCAAGTGCGCGGCACAGAATTAACGCCGCTGCAGTTCCAATATCAGGCTGCCGATTGTCGTATCTATTACACGCTTGAGACGGTCTACAACATGACGCAACTTTGGAGCTACACCGCTCGTGCAGCGTGGGACGACCCGACTCTTTGTGTTCAAGATTCAACAGGATATCCAACGGCCCGTAACGAGACGTCTGCCAAACTGCCTCCATCAGCTACGCCAGCCGCACCCGCAGTTTACGATTTCTCGCCGTCGCCATTTGCTGACAACGCAACCTTTGAACTTCTCGACGGTCCTAGCAACAGAAGATCTGCTGGTGAGATCACGCTCTGCAACAGCAGTTGCCAGTGTCGTGACATGGAGGTGACATGCTCCGGCCGAACGAAGATTGTCTCTGCTTGTCTCCCATCATGCATAGCTGCTTCGAACGATCCAGCCGGTGATTGTAAAGGAAAGGGCTACTTTTGCTCTACGATTGGGGTCCTGCAATCGAAATATAACGAAAAGGCTACGTCTAGGGGTACTAACGTTGTGACATACTACGGTGTCTGTAAGACAAAGGATCAAAAATTCTGCCAGGGGTAAAGTGGGTGAATCGAGTAGGGATGCGCATACACCTGGACAATGACCAAAGGAGTTGCCAATTGATGAGGACTCCAAGCATGTGATCTGATGACTGTACAATTACAGGCACACTGTAGTCTTAATTATTCCAATCACGTGCTAAATATATCCCTATGACTGACGTAGCTAGAGGCCTAGAGGATTGACTATACTTACCATAGTATCGGGACATAGTTGCTCTTGAGACAGCAAGGGGGTCGATGTCAATCGACTTCTCGCCGAGAACTCCCGAGGTCCTATGTCTTGAATACACTCATTTGGCCCTAAATTCGTTTTACGCACCATTATCGATAACTAATCACATCCCAAGCATGTACCTTCGAAAGATGACTGGTGTCTGCTTGTCTTGTACTCGCTACATATTTATCGCTGTACTTACAAGATACATTTGAGCAGCTGCTGGAGCATTATATTTCATTCCTCACAAATAAGCAAGCAACTTCAAGCGCTCCTCAACCGCTTCTGAACACCATGTGCCTCCGCAGCGCAAAGCACTGTATGTGCGTTTGTCCCCCCGTATCCCAGGCTCGTTACACCCACCCTGTCATCCTGCGCCAACTTGAGCTGACCAACTAGTGGACGCAACCTGCCCTCGAAATTGCACATCGGATTCAGCGCATTCAACTTGGGCATCGGCGGGATGAAGCCATTCGAGATAGCCAGCGCCATCTTGATCAAACTCAACATACCACTTGCCGCCTCTGTGTTGCCAAAAGCACCCTTGTTGCTGCCCACATGGACGACGCACCCATTAACCTCACCAGGTTGTTGCACTTGGTCAAGCGCTTGCTCCAATCCGCTCACCTCCAACGCGTCTCCCATGCTCGTCCCACTTCCATGCAACTCAACGTACCTGAACGCCTCGGGGGCTACGCCTGCGCTCCTAATGGCCTTAGCTACTGTTCGCGCCTGGCCTGTGCTCGATGGCACGGTGAAGCCAACCTTGTCGACCGAGCCGTCAGACCCCGTCGCGCAACCCTCAATCACCGCATAGACGGCGTCGTTGTCACGGCGCGCTGCGCTCAGCGTCTTCACAACTACGGCAGCTACCGCATCAGCTGGCACTGATCCATCGGCAGCGGCGTCGAGCGGGCGGCAATGACCCGTCGGACTGAACACTTGGCCTGGCGCTGTCACGTACCCACCCAACTGTGGAAAGGCGACGGTTACTCCACCGACAAGGGCAGCGGGACACTCGCCGGCGCGTAGAGCAGAAAGAGCGTGCTGTAGCGCGACCAAAGCACTTGAGCAAGCTGTGTTGAGCGTCGCATTAGGACCCGTCAGATTGAGCTTGTAGGCTGTGAAAGTAGAGATTGGCGGGTCAAGCAGCGTGCGGTGACGCGCTTGAAAGCTGTCGGCGGGCAAGGGCGTGTTAGGCGCATCTTTATGTGTGTTGTGTGCTGAACCGATGAAGACGCCGGTCGGATTGGGTACGCCCTTGGTGATGGGGATTCTGGCGTCTGCGAGCGCTTCGGACGCAATGGAGAGGAAGAGCAGTTTCTATAGTTTTTCTCTTAGCAAGGGTTTTCCGAATGAAATTAGCACCATACCTGCGGATCCGTAAGGCCCGCCTCCTCCGGAGTCATGTTCCATGCTCCAGCTGTGACTGGTGGAAGATCGGGCATAGAACCGTATCGAGGGACAAAGATCTCATCCTCCGCCATATCAGAGGGCGCGACAACTTCATCATGACTTTTGACAGCTGTTTTACCGTTGATGATCATCTGCCAGAAGCTATCCACATCAACAGCACCGGGGAAGTATCCAGCCAGACCTACAATGGCGAACTTGTTGTCGTCAAGGTCCAGAGAGTTGCTGAGAGATGTAGCAGCTGTAGGAGCCTCTGAATCGCTTTCACTATCAGAACTAGAACCATAATAACTCTCGGAGAAAGGAGGTCTATGTTCGGATACTTCCATCTTCCCAGCGAGACACGCAGCTTGTTTTTCGATGGTGGGTGCTTGGAAGATGTCCAGTAAGCTTATCTCACAGCCAGGAAAACGGCTTATGATACGCTTGTGAAGCTCGATCAAGGTGATACTGTGTCCGCCAGCTTCGAAAAAGGATATATCGGAGCTGGGTGGACTTGTCAGACGAAGAGTCTGCGTCCAAAGATCCCTAAGAACTTTTGACACGCTCTTTCTACGGCTTGAAGATGCGCCTGACTCGATTGACTTCGAGTTCGTGCTTGATATCTTTTTTTGTGCAGGACTTGTCTTTGGAGATGACGCAAGTAGACTTTCTAATTGTTCAGAAACCTGCGCATGGTCTATCTTCCCATTACTATTCAATGGCAGAGATCGCACTGCAAAGAATCGAGCAGGGAGAGAGTAAGACGGCACCTCCAACGCCAATCTTCCACGAATGACATCGCATGGGGCCGTTTCTGGTACAACAAATGCTACCAACGAATCTGCATGCACCTGCACGGAGGCGACTTGCACCTCGGGACTATTGTTCAAAATACTCTTCTCAATCTCGTACAAGTCCATGCGGTAGCCTCGTAATTTGATCTCGCGGTTCTTCATGCGTCCGCCGATACATAATTTGCCATCTGCATCCAGAAATCCCCTATCGCCTGTCCGGTACATTCGCGTATCGTGACCGTCCAGCTGGATGGTGTGGAAGTGTTTCTGCGTAAGCTCGGTTTGGCCTATGTAGCCACGAGAAACTTGAGGGCCAGCGATGCAGATTTCTCCGTGCTCGCCAGTTGGAAGTTCGTCGTTGTTATCATCGGCGCAGATGAGGATTCGCGAGTTGGGGAACGGCTTTCCAATCTTGGATGGCGAGGGGAGCGGAGCGTCGCTGCGCTGGTCTTCGCCAATGACTTCAACTGTCACGATAACACTACGTTTGTTAGCTTGTCCTCCTAAGCAATGTAAAAGGCCACAACATACGTTGTTTCCGTTGGGCCAAAAGCGTGCAGGAGCTGGCTTCGCTGCCTCCACTTTCCAAGCAGTCCCGCAGAGGACGGCTCACCCCCAACGGATATCATTCTCAGCGAAGCCAAGTACCTGTCCGTCGGAATTGTGGCAAGCACTGAGGGTGTAGTGTGGAAGAAATTGACCTCGTTTTTGTCGATGACAGTCGCGAGATAGTCTCCTACAAGCAGCTCCGGATGATCGACAAAGCACAGAGTTGCGCCATACGATAGCGTAACTGCCCACTCCAAAACAGATGCGTCGAACGCGAATGTCGCGAACTGGAGCACTCGGCTGCCCGGGCCAATCTTCACGACACTGCTGGTGGCACTCACGTAGTGGCTCAGGTTTGACTGCTCGACCATAACGCCCTTTGGTTGCCCGGTTGAGCCGGACGTGAAGACGACTACGAATAATTAGTATAGCCGTGTGAGCTTGCGGAAGACGGGGCTTACTGTAAGCAAGATCATTGTCTTTCGTGGTACTATCTAGGGTCGTCATCGGCTGCGTCTGTATTTCTCGATCGACAACATCGAGGCTCACCACCGTGATGGCCAGGTCAGACAAAACCTGCTGGATTTTGAAGTCGTCAGTCACCAGGAATCTCGCTTCGGAGGTGGCGGCAATGGCGGCTTTCCGTTTGTCGGGTAACTTCCTGTCCAACATGACATAGTAAGCACCCGCTTCGAGGATTCCAAGTAGCCATACGACTGTGTTGAACCCTCGAGCAATGTGCAGCAGCACGCCTTCACCTGAAGATACACCATTCGCCACGAGGTAATGTGCGACCTGACTGCTACGCTCCGCTAGCTCGCGGTATGTCATTGTCTCGTTACGCTCGGCCGAAGACAACGCGATGGTGTTGGGTTGCTCAGCGGCACGCTGCTTGATCCAAAGATGTACTCGCGAACTGCTTATAGTCTCGACATCCTCCACTGCCGGGCCGTTGGTGATGCTGGCGACTCCACGGTCCCGAAAGAACGGGAGGTCGCGAAGTCTGAACGAGTTGTCTTGTTGCGATAACTTCGCTGTGGTGATGAACTCCGCTTGTAGTTTCGCCATGGCTTCATCACCAAAAACATCGGGATTCGCAATGACCTTGAGACATCAGCCACTGTTGGAGAACGCCTCGAGAAGAACTTACGCCAAGTGAAACCCCATCATCATGCTCGAGGAAGCAGAAGAACAGGTCCCAAACGCCTTCCACGGGGTATATCGAACACGCCTTGCTAGCCAGCTTGGGCGAGAACGTCACGGCTACCTTGAAGTTGAGTTGCCGCTCGTCCATCTTTTTTCGCGCTTCCTCGATCAAGCTGAGGAACGGGTACATCTCGTGTTTCTTCGCTGTGGAGAGGTTCTTTCCAAACGCCTTGACAGCTTCCAAGAATGTGGCGTTGTCCTGCAGTAAGCGTGCAAGCGGGACTTTGACTGGCATCTGTCTGGGTCAGCTTACGCATTCATTATTGTCTCTTCAGTACATACCGTATTCGCCATATGCGAGACGCAATTCTGGAATTCTTTGGGGCGAGCGCCGAACGCCACGAACAGCGCCCGATCGTGATGCGGGGCGGGTTCTGCATTCCCATCTGTAACTAAACTGACGACAGTAGATGCAACACGGAACCACGATGTCTTGTACAGTTCACTCCACTTCTGGAGCTGCTCGTTGGGGAAAAATGCCCATGTGTGCATGCGCCGGTAGTCAGCGGTGGTCCTGACCGGAGGTGCGACACGCCATGAGAAAGGCGAGGTGTGCATGACCTGCGACAGCCAGAATTCTTTTGCTGTTCGTCCGCTTACGCTGCGTAAGTATGCGTCCTGGATTGTGTTAGTGGGCTGGATACCAAGCAGATGATACGATTTACCTGTCTTTGCACGTATTCTCCGTATGAAAGGCCTGACTGCTCAGCAACAGGGTGTTGCGTCTGAACGTCCAGACGTTGCAGTATCTCTTTAGATAAGATACTCAGACTGAAGCCATCCACGGCGATGTGGTGACCGATAGCGAATAGTTTGCACTTGGTCTGTAGGTTCCCCGCTTCGAACATAACGCTATGGTGTATAACCCAGCGCACTGGGAATTCCGCCGAAAGGTTGAAGCCGCGACGAAGAGAGGAGGAGAGCCTTGCCTCGTCGTTGATGATCTCGAACCGCTGGACTGATGTATCTTGTGAGTGAACAGCCATGAATGGCCTGTTTACCTGGTTATCGCCATCAAGATGGAATGTTGTTCTTAGCATTTGATGGTTGTTTCCTAATGTCTGGATGACTACAACTCTGTTGTCAGCAACGCACGCTGTTCAAACATAGACATACTCACCCTGAAGGATTTTCTCCAGGCTCGGGTTCAGGTAAGATACGTCAATTTCAAGCCTCAGATGGTAGTGAGACAAATGAGGTCTGACCAGGTAATCTAGCCAAAGTGCCTGTTGCACTTTCGACAACGGTATCACAGAAACAATATCGCTGGGTGGATCACGATGCTCATGAGGCCCTGCGTTGCTCGCAACGGGGCCGCTCAAAAAGGGCATGGGCTCGAGAGACATGGCGGAGATGTTCTTGCAAAAGACTTGCTTGACGGATATTTAAGCTGGCGACATACCATTTATATACGCCCTTTCAGCTTGCCTTTCCGGATGCATCACCGGTAAGTCGAATATTCCTTCGCCTACCCCCTTTGCATGATCCATGGTGGAAAAATCTTGGTTTCTTCATGGTTGTATGCAACCCTTACTCTTGTGGCGCTCACTAAGCGTGGGCGGAAAGTAGCTTACGTGCAGGAAAACCTCACATGGGAGAAAATCCTGTATCAAGGGTTTAGCGAGTGCTTGGTGGCCGTAGAGGTGTCTCGTATTTGCGGCGGATTATTGATTCGGATGAGAACGCTACTCCACTGGAATGCAGTAACGATGGACCGAGGTTTGGGTTTCACGACTCGTAATGGTGCTGGATCCTATTCTTACTGGGTCAAGATGTCGCTGATCGAGTACAGTTCGATTTTTGATCACCAGAAAGACTACCGAGGGTAAGCGTGATGCGACTCTCTATGTCCAATGAACGCCTTTGAGTAGCTTGAGTTGGCGTGTCAGCTCCTCATGTCGTCTTGAAAATCCTCTTGATTTTGACTGATTCAACGCACAATAAAACCCACCAGACCAGGTTTTGTGAGGGTTTGTTGAGCTCTGCCAACACGCATGAAATTGCGCCGACAGGACACAAGACTTGAGGCAAGCGGCCGGTGGATTTGGTGACTTAGTGGGCCGGAGGCCTGAGCTGTAGCGCCACGATGGTGTCGGAGATGACAGTCGCCTTGCAAGCTGTACGTTGCACCATACGAAAGCAAGTACCCTGTCCCTTGAGCTCGCGAGAGCAATTGGGCTCTGTCAGATACGGTGACTCGCAGTGTTCTCCGGACAGAATTGCTTACCTGTCTTGAGATGAAGCACGTCAGGACGATGTTGCAACTTTCCTTTCTCAGAATAGAACATGAAAACTTGAAGGTACCTATTAGAATAGGGAACAGTGGCGCGTGCAGCAAATATGGCTCCCCATGCTGCAATCTGCGAGTCTTACTTGCAGCTGCTATACATTTCGGCCCGTCAGCAGCGTGAGCTACAATGTCATGCAGTTGCCGCCAGGGTTCGTACAGCAAGCTCGGCGGTTTGGCACATGTTGAGACGCTGGTGATCGTCACCGCCGAGCTAAGCACCCGTTTTACCTCGATGGGTCATTCCAGTGCGGATCCTCAAATCTGCTACACGCTTGCGTCAGCAGAGCACCTACGTGAAAGGACGAAGAAAGCAATGCGAGCTTATATTACCTTCTTCTAGCTTGGCCTGTGCCGTGTCTTTCGTGGTGGTTTCGCTCTTGAAGCATTTCAGGCATCAGCGATCGACTTTCATGGACAAAATCAAGGACAGGACAAAGGGCCGCCAAGCAAGTCGGTTGTCACCCCTGTGTCCCGGTCCATCAGACGGGCCGTCCCATACCTTGGCAGAATCAAGCTTTTGCTAGCAGGAATTCTCACCATACGTATGTACAGAACAACCTGTTGTCCTGCAGCGCACGAGTTGTAGATTGGTTTCTAAGATGAGAATTCTCGCAGCCTCTAATAGACATCATGTTCTCGCCTCCGGTAGAAAGGCTGTATGTAGAAAAGGGCGCTTTCTGAACATCATTTACGCCCTTACGGCCTTTCGACAATCAGGCGTGCCGTCCAAGCTCTTGAACCACTTAAGCTTTATTCCCGCAGCTTAACTTCGTTTAGCGGGTTCCTAGCCTCATGGGTATAGATGTACGTAATAATGGGCCGTTTGTGCGCTCGGGAAACACCTCACTTGAAGCATGGACGAGCTTGTCCTATGTGGTGGAAGCCTGCATAAGCCAACCGGAAGTGGCGCCGGCCGCACAACTTGGCAGTCCCGCTTTCAATCAACATTCATTTAGAACGCGGTGTTCGTTGGGGAGCAGAGGCGGTACGAGGGCGCTCCCGTCTGGGCCATGGTGTTTCGGTGCATAGCCAGGCATGGGGATCGAGGCGAACGGCCCGTGGCAAGCTGCCTTCGTTTAACCCTGTGTTTTTGACTCCCTGCGCTATGCCATATCAGGGCTAGCCCGTATGAGTCGACGTTACCACCCTGGGATAAACCGTCGCCGCTTCGCTCGATCCATCTAACGATATCGTAAATATCTTCTGGTGTTCTTGAGCTGTCTGTCTTCCACCCTTTGCCATAGTCTGCAGCTCAAGACCACGCATGATGGTTTTCCGACAAGTTCAGGCTCTCCCTGATCGCATGGCAGGGAGCAGTCCCTACCTCATCCTGGCTGTTGTGTTAGTAACGATCGCATTCGCTTTGAACCTGACTAACACAAAGTTCCAGCTGCTCTGCGATGTTTCTCGATCTGGCAAACTTGAGTGCCATCACGATTGCGCTTCCTACCATACAAACAGACTTTGGAATAAATGTTGGAGACCTCCAATGGATCATATCTGCCTATGCTCTCACGTTTGGTGGCTTCCTACTGCTAGGTGGTCGCGGAGGAGACATCTTTGGGTTGGTTTCCATGATCCTACGTCGTCGGCATGACTAACGTCAGTCTAGTCATCGCCGTGTTCTGCTCTTTGGCATGATCTTCTTCGCTTTATTCAGTCTGGTCTGCGCCCTTTCTCCTACCTTCATAGGACTGGTGGTTGCTAGAGCATTCCAGGGTATAGGCGCTGCTTTCACCATCCCTCCAGCGCAGGCGCACATCGCTCTGCACTTCACCGATCCAACGCAGAAGGCGAAAGCGCTTGGGATCTGGGGCGCCGCAGGTTCTTTGGGCTTCATCATCGGACTCATCCTTGGTGGTGTCCTCACAGCGTTCTTGGGATGGCGTTGGATTTTCTGGATCTCTTTGATCATCTCAGGAATCGTCATTCCAGCGGCATATGCTGTTCTTCCACGCGTCCCCTCTCCTCGTACTATCACTCCACCTCCTGCAGATGGAGCAGGTACGGATGAGAGCGCTCAGGTGCCAAAGAAGAAGCTTTTCCAATCGGTCAAGGAGCGCCTGATCCGATTTGACGCTTTTGGTATTACTCTTGGCATTCCCGGTATTCTCCTCCTCACATACGCGCTTACTTCCGCCAACACCGAAGGTTGGGATGACGCTAAGATCATCGCCACGCTGGCGGTGTCGGTTGTATTGCTCGTTGTCTTCGTTCTGCACGAACGTTCAGCTTCCCAGGCAATCCTGGCTCCCCATCTCTTCCGCAACCTGTCCTTCAACCTCACACTGGTTCTTGCTGTCAACACGTATGCCGTGCGACAAGCATGCACATACTTCCTTACTGTCCAGCTCCAGTCCTACGGCGCGAGTGCCATTCACACCTCAGTGCTCTTCATCCCACTCGGCGTGAGCGCTCTCATCTTCAACACTCTTTCGGGTCGTCTCGTCCCCATCCTCGGCGCAAGGACTATGGTATGGTATTACCCCCTAATTTGAAGTGAATGTACTAACTGTATGAGCAGTTTATCATCGGCTGGGCTCTTTCTATCCCCGGCGTGCTCCTCTTCAGCTTCATCGCCGAAGATACCTCGTACTGGCGCTACACCTTCCCAGGAATGATCTTGTACATCGCTGGTATTGGTGCTGTCTACATCACTGCCAACTTCGTCGTCGTCTCTTCCGCTTCCAGATCGGACCAGGGTGCTGCCGCCGGCGTCTTCAACGTCGCACTGCAGGTCGGCGGTAGCGTGCTTGGTTTGGCTGTGCTTACTGCAGTTGCAGAGGGTATCGAGAAGACGTATGGAGACGCAAATCTTCCTCAGGGTGAGCTTAGTACCATTGGATACAGAAGTGTGTACTACAGCTGCGTCATATTGAGTGGCATTGGGCTCTTCCTCAGCGTTTTCGCTATCACGGTACCAGAAAGTATGCGTGGTTCAGTTTGGAAGAAGGCAGAACCAAGTGCTCCGACTGAGACGTCCTCTTCCCATGAGCTGCAACCCACCCAATCACGGCGTAGTTAGGTTCAGCACTTTCACGATGCTATCAGCGTTGTGTTATATTGACTCTGCAGAGAACCTTTTTTGGTTTCTTAGAGTATAGAATAGAGAGTCAAATCCATTCACACCAAACGTATGTTGGAGCATTTGTTGATTTCGAAAATTGGTTAAATGCCTTTCCTACACAAGCCTCATGTAAGCTTGTCGTCCTGTAATATCCCGGTCCCATCTTTTCCTCTCTAGCTTCAAAAGACCATTCAAGAAAGCTTGCAGTCTTTCGAACCTACATTCCATCATCCACCCGCATCCAGTTTTCTCAATGTGGTAATCTAGTTGCTGATTCGCATTACACATGCTAGTAAAGCTGTCATGGGTGTAGAGATCTACACCCTCCCTGTTGAATGCACGACGTAACCTCTCTTGGAAAGCAACGGCGTACAGCGGCTTAAACCTCTCAGCCAGGACCGTCCTTAGGTCCGTTGACTGATCCTCCCCAGCCACAATGTCATGCATGCCTTGCTCTCCAAGCTCATAGAACGACGGGCCCGGATGTCTTCGCCGCACAAAGACTTCTTCCGCGAAGAGCGCATTCATCAAAACTTTCCAGTCGTATGTGACTCGGCGCCTGTCTCTCGTATCGTGTTCTTCGGCAGGAAACTGAGGAGTAAATCCGTTCGTCTCAGCACTACCGACAAATGTATACCGCCCATCTGCCGTGTCAAACCAAATGGCCTGCTCACTCATCTCACGAGACGAACCGTATAACCATGAGCGATAGTCGTTATAGTCAGTGATCCAAGCGAGTTCCCTCCCAAATTCGTCACGCGTGAAATCCTCCAGGTGGTTCGGGATGAACTCGGATCTTGGTTCACCCCATCGAAGCACAAGGGACAGCGTTGTTGATTGTGATTTAATGGAGTGCTCGTCTGGAATAGCAATGATCGTGTGTGCTATTCGGCCAAATGCAACTCTAGTCCACTTGATATGAAGGATTGGGAGGAAGATCGCGCGAAAGGCGTGTTCACCTTCTGTTCTCCAGGTACGCGATACCTGACGGCAGGTTACCCACAGAGAAAATGGATCGTCGACATTTTGGAGGACTTGGGCCCACAGCTCGGCTGGAAGGTGGGGCAGGGAAGTGCTAGCCATCTCTGATTATTGGCAATGGGATGTTGTTGTATGTGTGGATGTTGTGCAAGTGATGATGTAGAATCATTGTATGGATGAACGCGCAATACTTAAGTAGATGAAAGCTGCAGCCTAATAAGCGAGACGCGATAAAGCACTATTCCCCACAACTGTTTTCATATCCTTGAACGCGTCCAGTGCTGTGCTGCCTATCAGCATGGGGATCTTGATTCTGCCGAAAGCAGGGTATATCGCTGTTTCTAATCGCCGCTACGCACTAGTGAACTACGTTAATCCAGTTTGTTCAGAATCAATCTCAATGCCCTAGTACGCCTGATTCCGTTCAACTTTCTCCAAAATCCTCTTCTTATCTTGGACATCATGCTCGAAGACTAATTCCAGTTTCTGCATACGCTCCCCTGTGTCTGGAATGCTCACAGTGTTTACCCTGATTCCTACGCTCCTGCGAAGCGTCTCCGTGGAGTCGACACCAACAGATACGTGGCCCAGATCGTCTGGCTCTTTAGATTGAAGAGCCAGCAGGATAAGCTCGGTCGCTGAATTCCAGGCTACAGACGTGTGGCCCGTGAAGATGGTATAAGTGATATATGCGACCGTGATAAAGCAGTAAGTGATAATGACTGCTAGCGAAAGTAAGGTGGAAGTATCTGTACTACCATAGCCGTAACCCGTGATTGTTTTCACGATTCGGAATGGCGTAAAGGACGTCGAGTCTTTTATGCTAGAGGAGTTCATTCCCTCAATCGTGTCTTGAGAAATATACCTGTCGACTGAATATATATACTGGCCAGGAACCCAAGACAGCGCAAACGCGAATCCCGCCATGATAGTTACTGGCAAATCAAGCGAGTTACTTGCAAGTGACTGATTAGGTGAGATATGTAGCTTGGGAATGGCTTCGGGATCGATGGTAATCGGTCTCGACTTATCCTGGACGATGTCTTCTCAACTCCCAGGCCATTCCGTTTGTATTAAGTAATCCGTGCTGGTAAGAGACAAAGTAGTCGATGTATCCCGCCAGAACAAAGATACTGTACAAATGGTAAAACGAGTTATTGGTCCCGAATGACTGCCATCGTTGCCACTATAGACATCGTTTAGGTCGTCGATGTACATGAATAAGGCAAGCAAGGAAGTAGGATCCTGAGGCATTTGGATCCACGACATAAAGTATGTACGGTTTGCGTTCATCTTTAACATCGTATCGTACAATTCAGCTGCATTCTGGAGGATGCTTGTTGACCCGTCGACGTGAGGGTAAGAGATGTTGTCAGTATTGTAGAAATCAGAGCAGGCGGACATCACTACAGGCTGCGAAGTTTGTAGTGTCCACTGCGCTCCGGTAGCCAGGAAGGTCTCGCGCGTATCAATCATTTGGTCAGCAGTTTGCTGTCCAATTGAGCTGTAATGCCATAGCTGTAGTGTGCTCATCATCGTCGGAAGTGTACCAATGGTCCATTCATCACCAGTGGTCAATTTACCACTAATACCATCCGAGTCATAGAAAGGAGATTCTGATAGAAGGAGTCTATCGACACTACTTGGAAAGTCAGTTGGCCAGAAGTTTTTTGATCGTACTGGACCATTACGGTCAAGTTTGTAGTCCAGTCTAGTCGTGTCATGAAAACCGGCGTCTAGTGAACTGTAAGAGATGACCGTTAGGTATCTCTCCAAGGGCAGAATATTACTTACTTACAGGTTCAATCGATTTGTCTTATCTATTTGAGTAGGAAACAAATCAGCCTCCGAGACGCCTAGATATCGGATTGTGGTGTTTTGCACATGCGTCATACCAGGCCGTGAAATCATCAGAATTGCAGATGAGGGACCCACGACTCCAGTCATAAATAGTAGCGTAAATGTCGATAATATGAAAATAAATTTGTTCCGTGATCTGAAAACCCTGCTTGGCGCTACAAGAGCGGAGAAGAAATCCAGCGACCAAAGATAGGATAGTTGGGGTGCCTGTGCAGCCCCTGCAAGTGCACCTAATGGCAGATACCCGTTAAGTGCTTGGCTTCGTATGACATAGAGGAGAACGTCGACGAGTGATGCTTGCATGAGCAATTCGTGGACTTTGGCTGCGAATTGCAGTGACGGCGCGTCGTCCGAGACTCCTACCCAGTATCTCGACCAGTGAAGGCCCAGAAGGGTCCCAGCGACAGCAAGTGGAATGACATGAAGCAGAATATTCAAGCTTGCCATGCGTCGGCTCTGGTATACGGCAACTTTGCGTTGCTCGAACGTTGTCTTCCAGGGCAAGGTGTGGCCAAGGAAAGACGCCGGGAGTAGCAGTCGAACATGTCTTAGGAAGTCGCGGAACTTTGAGTTTTGGCGTCGGGTCGAGACAGACGGAGGTATCATCGCCATGGGCTCAGAGTCTAAAAGCCTCGCGGTTGCGCTATGATTGCTACCGGTGTCAGCAAGGCCAGCGAGATGTCAAAGGAAGGCGAACGGTAATGTGGTCAGCTCTTGTCCGGGCACAGTCTGACGACGTATAGCGCGAGTGGCGGTCATTTTGCGTGAGTCTCAGGCACGTAGTGGCGGCAATGATATTATGTCCTTTGCTTGCAGAGTCAAGCTCATGTCGAAGACATCTCCTGTGAACACTAGGCAGAAGCGTGACGTCATCTTACATACAAACTGTTTATTATGTTGAGTCCGAGCTCGAGTCAGCTTTGGGGGCCGAAAATGAGGAATCGCGCTAGGCTACTATGTACTGGTGACACAAAATGCTTCGCTATGATTCGTTACATATGAGAGAGATCCGGCAGTCGCTTCGGGGACGTCCACACCTGTCAAGGAGAACAACACGCAGCTGAATAACGACCTCTTGTCATTGTAATCTGAGAGGACTTTGAGTACTCAGACAACGAAGTGTTAGTATTAGGTGCACCGTCGTCCTGTACCAAGATCGGAGTGTTGGCAATGAAACGTGTAGACTACAACAGGAGAGACTCTCTATCTGACCCGGGTTGCATGTACGCATTTTCGGGGGCAGAGCATGGAAAAGCTGTCACTTGGTAATGATAACATGCTTATTTGACGGCAACGACCTGCTGCGCCACGTGCCGGCACAACTCGACGGTTGGGTGTTTCTTCAATATCACGATGTGGCCTGCCTTAAAGAAACTATCGAAGGCATTACCTGTGAAGGTCTCGAAGCATGCTGGGTCGTTCATCATTGTACTCGCCAGTGACCAGAAGTGGGCATTCAATCATGCCAGAGTTGCTAACAATCAATCCAAACTGATGAGACTGACTGACTGACTAATTGCTTGGCAGTCAGTTCAGTGTCAGTTTAGAGCTCTCGTCTTATTAGTTAGTTCAGTTTAGAGCTCTTAAACTAACTAAATTAACTAATATAAGATTAATATATAGTGTTGCGGAGGCTTATTCTAGGCTGTTAATAAGGCTGTTAGTAAGGCTGTTGATATAGTTTCTGTAAGTAGCTAGCGCTAAACCCTAGTATTGCAGCTTAATCGCGCAACGCTTTAAATTCTAACTCTACACTAACGCTACTATCTATCGACGCGCCTACTTACAGGTTATACTAGTTTCTCTTAGTACTAATATAACCTAGCAATTAAATTAGAGCCTCCGCTGACTTGTTAAGCGCGATAAACACAGAGATCTACCTGCGAACGCGTTAGTTACGCTATCTATTAACAATAACACTAAGCTTAATCGCATTAACAAATTAACTAACGCGCTAATTAGCGAGGCTATAGATAAGGCTAATAATACTTCTTTTAACAGCTTAGACTAGTTACAGGTCCTGTACCTAGAGAGGCGATAGAAAGAGCACGCTAGAGGTGCCCTAAGTTGGATATACAAGTACGGCTAGCTAGTATATTATTGTATTAAACATTGTAACTACTAGCTCTGTTTCTATTGCTATATACACAAGAAACTTAGAGGCGAGTACAACGCTAGATTAACGTTAGCGGCAGCTACTCACCTAGCTAAAGGTGTGCCTAGCTACAGCGTTAGTGCCTAAGGACCCCTCTAACGAAGCCGCGATCCTAACTAGAGCTTAATTGTTAGCCTTATGCGCAATAGTAGTGTTAAGGTATTACAAGAGGTTACAAATAAGATATTATTATTATTTATAAAGCGCAAGTTCTAAGACGCGCTAAAGAACTAGATAGCTGCTAATAACTAAAGCCTCTGCGTTATTAAAACGCCTACTTTTTGCTAGTTAATTTAAGCTGCTAACCTGTTAGCAGAGGCAGTACTTTAGCGTAACTACTAGTCTCTCCGCGACGCGATTATCTCTAAGTATTACTTGTACATACCTGCTATTTAAAGCTACCTAAGCGGCGCGCAGTCTCTTATCTATGTCTTCTTTAATAACTAGACGTTAACTAGCAGCAAGTATAGACACACTAGCATCTGCGTACACTTAATAGACGCAGCGGGCAATATACAGGACTTTATTCTAGGCTTACTAGAGCTCTATAGGCAGTATAGTAGTAATAATATTAGCGCTATTGTTGTAAGAACGCTAACAAACTTTAGAGTAAATAAAGCGTTAGTAGGCTACTTTGTGCTTAACAACGCATACAATAATAATACTGCTATTAATTATCTAGCTAGTATATATAGCTTTAACGCCTCTAAGCGGCGTCTATACTGCTACTACTATATACTTAATCTTAGAGCTTAACTTATTATATAGGGCAAAGACTATAACGTATACAAGAACGCTAGTAGCAGCCTTAAAGACAAGGAGGCTTTTATAAAAAAGTAGCGTTAGTATAGGCCTATTAGTGTACTATTTAATATTATTGCGTCTATCTGTACGCTCTAATCGCGCAAGCTGTTACAGAAGCTCTAATAAGTTAAAGCTAAGTTATTAGGTAAGCCTATTGTCCTCTAAGAGCTAATTAGGCTAGTTAAAACGCGCTAGAACTTATACTTTGCTGCCTTTACACGCGCTATTAAGCTCTAAGGCCTGCTTAATAACTATATTAAGCATAAGCTTTCTAAGAGCTGCTATAACAAAGTTATTACTTACTGCTTATAACAACCTAGAGGCAGCAATAGCGTGTTTTAGGAACTTAGGCTTTTCCTGCGTAAGAGTAGCCTAAATGCTAGCAACTAGGCAATAATTACAGAGTATATAAGGCTTCTAGCGCTCTTTACAGAGGCCTCTAAGCTACTAGAGGAACGCAGTAAACACAGCTGCTACAGCGTAATATAAGAAGTTCTAATTACTTTTAAGTAGCTACTTAATAAGCTTAAAGCTCTTAAAGAGCGCTTAAAGGATATTAATTATAATAATTTGTTAGCGCTAGAAGACTACCTTATACTTAACGTAAACTTAGCTTATAAGAAACTATTGCAGTACTACTTAAAGTTTAACAACGCGCCTGTCTACTACGCTGCTATAGTGCTTTATCTATACTATAAGCACTACCTTAAGGCACTATAGAAAGTCCCTAATAATTACAACACGCAGCGCGACAGCCCTTACTACCGCAATAGATAGCTTATAAACAATTATCGCGCTTTTATAGCTATGTAGAAAGGCTTTTAAGAAGTAATAGTAGTTAGCAGCGCAATAAGCAATAGTAATAAAAGGCGCTTAGCAAAGTGTAAAGGTTATCCTTAGATAACCTAAGAGTTAGTTCTTAGAGATAGAGTAAGTATTCTTTTAACTTCGAAGACACTGTCTT